>NW_027273870.1:8767500-9022500 GCF_046630095.1 Trachinotus anak | reverse complement strand
TTCCTGATCAGGGACTTCGGGGGTTTCCCGTTCCCATTAGTCTGCAACCACACAGGCCATTGTGACATTGGGGCCTGAGCGTGAGGATTTCACCTGTTGCAAATGTTTACAGGCCCATAACTGAGTGTGTCAGTTTGGTGAATTTAGGAGCAGGCAATCTAAGTCTCTCTGAGCCTGTTGCTTCAAGTTACAATCCTGAACTGATTTCTCATGGCCCTATTTATAACGTGAGCGACACTTTTATTGGTGTGTGGAGTCAGGTGGGGGATGGGTGAGCAGAAGCAGTGTCACACTTAATACACTGTTTGTAGAAGCATTAGGAAACTTGTGGTCGTTGCTGAAATACTACAACTGAAAATTACATTGTTACTTATCTAGTAGTGTAGTAGTGTCATCCCATAGGAATTTCATTAGCTGCTGAGTGTAAACGAAGGGATACACTGAATGTTAAATGTTGACAATGACAATCTTCCCTGTTCCAAACCTGAGTCCTGACCTCACAATCTTTTAATTTAAAGATGGGATAGAACCAGAGTTTGTATTTATGTGAGAGTTTTCAGTGCATACGTCCACACCAGCCTGTGTGGCAGTTTAGCTTCCCGCCAACAACCAGTTTTACTAGCATTTACTGGTGCTTGCAGTCGTTCGTGTCAGGCATACAAGACCATTACACCTACAAGACTATCTATGTTAGGCTGCATAAAGTTCACATCTAGTATTGTGTCTATTTAAAACTTTAATCCTGCTATGTGTGATGGGATGGGGGTTTCAGGGTTTAGGCTTGGGGGTTACCAATGCCACTCACCTAAGAAGAAGGTCAAGACATAAGGCACAGGCATGAGAGCCCACACTGCGCCTAGGGTCGGGTCATATGTTGCCTCAGCTATACCGAGGATGAATCCTCCACCCACCCACGTAGCTACCGAAAAACAAATACACATATTAAAAAATGAGAAACATGACAGACACCACAGTTGCTTATGCATTCCAAGAAATTCATTCAGACCAACCAGCCGCTTTTTTTTTTTTTTTTTTTTTTTTTAAGATTTAAAAAAAAAAAATTATTTTATTTTATTTTATTTTATTTTTTTATTTTTTTTACACACATGCCAGTTATTACTAGCAATTTTTTTCCCCTGCAAACATAATTTGAATATTTAACATCCTGAACGCATCAGAACGACTCCAAATGATAAGCTAGTATGTAAAATGTGGTCCCTCTGATTGCTTTACCAGTAAGAGTGAAGATGCCGACCAGCAAGTTTATGTTGCGTCCAGCCAGTAGAGTTATCTCCATGCCATCTCCTGTGCACTTCTTCTCCTCCTTCTTGGAGCGCATGGACGCCCAGATGCCCGTACCCAAGATCAACAGGTAGAACACTGCCATCACCACCAGACCTGGCACATTGAGAGCCATCCTGAACTACTTTTGTGTGCGTTTCCTGTTGGATAGAAAGATAGAAAGAAAGAAACATTAAGATCTAAGTTGTTAAAAGCTAGAAACAGTGATACAGAAGTGCTGTTTGCAATGGTTTTTTAAAATCACTACAACATACGGTACAAAATGCACAAACAAAATCTCATAACAATACATATTCTCATTTACTTTGTGTAAAAATATTTTTAGGAATGTAGGACAAGAGGTCAAGTCTGCATAAATTCAAATGTCATCTAAGATGCTTCTGACAAACAAAAAGGTGCATTCATCATGTGCAGAAAGCTATTAAGCCCAAATAATAAACAATAATGAATAGAAAACATAGCATCTATTCAAATGACTGAAGTGAGTAAGGTGAGCCAGGTGAAAAAGAAAATACGTTGTCTTAAAGAAAAAAGGTGAATACAGAAAAAAGCTGCAGTGAAAAAAAAAAAAAAGACAGGCGCAGCAGCATCTCGGATGACCTGGCTCTGCTTGGCAGATGGGGTGATGGGGTGAGGAATATAAGGAAAGGTGGAGTGGAGGAGGAGAAAAAAAAGAAGGCAAGGGAAGGGGTGGGTGAAAAGTCAGAGAGGCGAAGGTGGTCTCACCATAATACTTGGCAGCACTGAGAAAGATGGCGGACAGATGTTGTCCCCCGTCTTCAGTGGTTGGACAGCCCAAGTTTCGACCCCAAACATGGGAAGTGAACACAACTCAGAGCCACATTAGTGTGTACATGTGTGTCTATGTGTGTGTGGTTACTGTAACTGTGTATTGGACAGATGGTTTGCTACATTGGTTTGCATACATTTTTAACTGCTGATTTTTGCCTTCTTGCACCCACTTCTCTGCTCATTGACATGGCTTATGTTAACTGCATCAAATGTTTTATGCAGTCAAGGAAAACTAAAGAAATCAACACAAGATTTAAAAATCTAAAATATCACAGTAAAGCAGTTTCTTAAAAAACCTTCTTCTTTATTATAGATAGAAACTTATTTAGCATAAACACAGCCATCCTTTTCATGGTGAAAAACAAGACAGGGCTCCCACCCAATGTAATGAAAAACACATCTGTTATACAGAAAGCTTTGGCTCAAATCATAAAATTTGGAACAAGGAAGAATGCATGTATATCCACTTGGGAGAATGGGGAAAGGAAAAAAAAGGAAACGTTTGTGAAGGAAATTGACCAAAAAAAAAATAAATAAAAATAAAAAAAATACGGGTATGAGGCAATGTATATGTGTGTGTGTCTCAATGTCAAGGCAAGGAAGGAGTGGGTGAGGGGGTTGGGAGAGTCAGCTCAGTGCCTAAGTCAACAAAAGCCTGAAAACCTCACCCACATGGCCCATGTTTTTTTCCTGTTGTGTGTGTGTGTGTGTGTGTGTGTGTGTGTGTGTGTGTGTGTGTGTGTGTGTGTGTGTGTGTGTGTGTGTGTGTGTGTTTTCACTTGTGCACACTCTTGCAGCCCTTACATACCAGACATTGCAAAGTTCAAACTGCATCTTTATGTTGGATTAGAAAACGAAAAAGAAAAACTACAGTCTGTACAATATTATAGTGAATGGAACTGTAATATATGAGGAATTTAAGGGGTGGTGGAGGAGGCATAGTGGAAGACAACATCTTCATTTTGAGTAGGTATATATTTGACAGCTTTAGTTATGGGTTCTTTGCAAGAAAACATACACATCAAATATGAACACATCAAATATACTGCATTATCAGAATTAATATGACAGATATTAACATGTTGGCTTCAAAGCATCTTGACTTAAAAAACAAAAAATGTTCTCCTACAGCGGTATTAAAAGCTGTAAAAACCTGATTCTCAGTTGGTCTGGCAGTACAAGCAAGCCTTTCAAATTGCAAAACAAGTATGGAGTCTGATACCCCACCAATGCAAAGTCAAGTAATTGCTGCTACCAGACAGCAAGCACTACAGAACTGTTGGGAACACGCTCCTTTTTTTGTTGCTAACCACCACTTAAAATTAATATAGTTAATATTTGTAACCTTTCCAAGATCTTGTAAAATTTTTTATGGGGCTTTATGCAATCTCAGGGGAGGATGAAGTCGCTGTGGACTGCTTGTATTTTGTCTGCTTGTGAAAAGAAAAGAACATTGTAGGAGGAATCAGGGGTACACCGTGTTCCAGTCCAATGAATTTCTGAGACACTTATTCCTGTGAAATTTGCCCATCAGTAACTGACAGTTTCTTCAGTTATGGACAAAACAGGTCACCCTTAATTGCATATCATGATTTCCATATAATGAGCTATCTCTAAGTTTTGCTATTGCTACATAAGCGTTAGCATGAACAGCTGTTTACTTACCAGTCAAGAGGATCTCCTTTACTCGCCAAGAGTTGTCTCCAGCAGTGGAAAGTAACCTCATTTTGTTTCTATTTCTAGCACCTCTTTTCTTCTGATGAAGTTAGCACACTAACCAGCTAGCTGCAGCCAAGTTAACCCATCATGTCACTCTCCAATACTGATTTCCTGTAGCACTGAGGCAGCCTTGAAGAAGTACCGCTGCTGAAGCTCTTGGCAAGAGCAGTGAGCAAACAACTGCTATTGCTAACACTGGCTTTGTAGCAACAGCAAAACTTACAAATTGAGCCTTTAAAGCTGCAGTAAGCAATCTCTTATCCACTTGGAGGGAGGGTCAAGACCTCCAAACACATGCTAACTGATACAAAGCCCTGACAAATTACTGTCTCATAAGTTGTTTTGGCTAATGCTAAGTTTGTTATAGCATGTCCAAGAGACACTGTGTAACATTATTATTCATTTGGAGTCATGTGTCTGGCCACCCGGCAAATGTAACTCCTATATTCACTCCCCTAGCTTGCCAACTAAGCTAAACTAGCTTGCTTCCTCCTTCTCCAGCTAGTAGCTAACTTTGTCTGTCTGCTGTTTGGTGTTAGGCAGGTAGCATACAGTGATTTCTGAGCTTTTTCACTTATACAGTTTCCTGTTGCTGCTGGAAATTACATTGTGAGAGCAGTGAGACTAAAACCTTAGAGTGAGTGAAGTAGAGTAAGTGGCTGAAAAACCAAAACTACGAGAAAGAGGCCAAAATGCTCTGTAGCACTGCTAAGCTCAGAGATGGGTTTGTGTTTCTTGCTGCAAGCAACCCATTTGACATTACCAGTACAGTAATTCATAATGTAAAAAGCCAGTTGGAGCTATAATATTAGTGAATTTCAGTTTGTGTTTGCCTTTCTTCTTAATATGCTCTCCTGTATTATCAGCTGTATGTTTCAGATATGTAGGATTTCCACAGTCCTGACTATTTTAGTGGGCCCCCTCTCCTTTTCGTAACAGTATGCAAGATATGTCACAGAGCAGAGAGCGGTCTGGAGTCCTGCCATAGGGAAATGCATGCCTATTTACCCATTTAGAATCGAAAAAATGTCAAGCAAATACGCAAGCTTTGAAGAAATTTATAGTAATGATTCAGGAATTTAGTAATGATTCAGTCAAGAAAATTAGATGCTTTCCCATTACCTAGATTGTGATTTTTTTACATTTATTTTTGCTTAAATCTTCCCTAATAGGATGGAAATGCTATTCAATAAATATCAAACTCTACAATTATTAGCTACTAAATCTCTACAAATAATATAAAAGCTACACTTGATTATGAATATATGAATAAACTGATTTCTTTTTCACTCTTCAGGTCACAACATTTCCCCACCTTCTTGAAGTAGGCTGTGAGTGGCTGCAAGCTCTCGCACAGGCAGCCTTCCATGTCAGAGGTGTGCTTGCGTGAGTGCAAGCCTGCAATGTAAGCCTGCGTGTGTGGTGGGGGTGGGGTGGGGTCTAATAACCTCTTCTATCACGCTAAGAGGTGCTCTCTCATTTTAATGTTTCACAGTCAAGCCCCCCCTCCCCCTCCCTTCTGTAAATGTTGCTTCTGCAATTTGTTTAGTCAGCACCTGGTAACTTTCCATAACTCTTCCTACACAATTCATGCATGAACGCAACACACACAAACATTGAGAGGACACACCAAAGGGTAGGGCTTAGTTTTCTGAATGTACTCTCTCTCTGCAGAAGGAATATTCTCACATCAGTTTTTTATTTTATTTTTTATTTTTTGTTTGTTTTTTTTTTTCCTCCTTTTGTTGTGGTGAAAACCAAAAAGGCACACAAATCTGTCAACATGCACATAAACAAAAGATCCCACTCAGAGAAAGTTGCCCAAAATCCCCTAAAATGTCAACTTTCATTCATACAAGTGTTTTACAGGAAGAAAGCAAAAAGCTTTTAGAAATTAACAGTGTGCAAGTAAGATAACTGATCTGAAAAGGAACTGAGAGGGAGCTACTGTAATAAATTATAAATTGGGACTTTAATTCTTAGGACTTTTTTTTTTTTTTTTTTTTTTTAAATCAAACATTATTGCGGCATGGGGTGATAATAGGCAGCAGAATTTTATAATCATGTCTAATGTTGAAATCAGTTACATAATTAATGTTGGTACCTTGACAACTACTCGTGGGGTTAGTTAACAACAGCGGCATTGGTTCAGATTCTTAAACCACCAATTTTCAAATTGAGTGGGATCTTCTCTTTAATCTCAAACATGCACATGCTACAAGATTTTAAAACAAAGGAACGTCACGCACCATGGGATATTATTAAGATTATCGTACCAGAGGGAGCAATTCAACACCGCACGTGAGCTCAAGGGGAAGCAAATATAAACAAAATGGAGTCTGTGGTGCAACAACTTGTAACATTAGTTAAACTTTGCAGTAAGGGAAAATTTAAAAAAAGCAGGATGTTACATACAAGTTTGCATGAGAAAACAGTTTAACTCCGATGTGTATGATGCCTGTGAGCAGCTCGGGAAGTTTAAGACTGACTAGAGTAAGAAATTGTTATTAATATCACCATTCTATAAATATCTGTGTAGTCTACAGTCAAAGTGATATTCCTAACATACAGCACCGCAAGCTAATGTCCATTGATTACATAACAAAACATTTGCCGGCAGCCAGAAAGAAGCATCAGCAAGCAAACCTGACAAACCTGCGCCATGGGTTAAAAAAAAAAATAAAAAAAAAAATAAAAAAATAAAAAAACACAAGTTCCCTTTTCCATTTAAGTGGAATTTCAGAAGTTTATTAAGCCTTTCACATGTGGCCATGAGTTAAAAATAGCACTTGATCACCTGTATTTTGTTCATGCTGGGGATTTGTCACAACAGTTTCAAACTTATGATTGTCTCTTCACTGTTTCTCATTAAATCAAAATTCAGAAACAATTGTTGTAAATCACCAAAATCCTTTCAGATTGAGAAGTTTTAGATTTAGAACAGTAGGGGTCTATAAGGCAAACAACGCAACTCTCAATAAATATTCTATGTATTCCAGGTATTCACTTTCATACAGGTGCATTAGTGTGTCTTGGCATAGGTGCGGCTCATTCTACAAACAACCCCACACATCTCCTCATCTCCCTGCCTCTCAGTACTTCTCCGTTCATTCAGCCTCCTCTGCCAACTGCATGTTTGCCGCCTGCCTCTTCTCCATCTCCACCCTCTGCAGTTTTGTGACTTGCAGAGAGTGTTCACAGACATCATCATCTGCTAGTGGTGAGTCGTACTAAAGTGAGGATAACTGGGAATTTTCACAAGTCTGCACGTGTCTGCGCACACATGTTGTCTTTTACAGCAACAGAGTAAGTACGAAAAGTGAGGACCGACAGAGAGATAGAGCTCATGAAAGGGAAAAAAAAACAAAAAAAAAAAAAAAAACACTGTCTGCTTCCTCTCATCTCCTTTATTAACATCCATCTCCTCAGTCTTAACATAGACAATTTCACATTTATGTTTTGCAGCATTTCTGAGCTTACTTCTCTGGAACAGAGCCGATCTTTATCTCTCTGCGAAATCATCCATCCAGACTAACAAGCAGAACAAGAACTGAGACACAGAAGAGTCACAACAAACAAACATACATCCATCCATCATTACTGCTCCTCTGTTGTTTTTCAACAAACAAAATATAAAGGAAGTTAAGGTGCTATATGTAAATATTCAGTTTAGCAAATCCAAAAATAACTAAAATTATTATTAATAGAATGTGACAAACACATCTGCGTCAAACACCTATGTACTGTTTTTTAGCGATATCTACTGAAGTTGGAACCCAAAACCTCTTGTAATATCACTTTGTACCTGAAAAGGTGATAGTGAGTCACTGTAACATCCAGGCAGTCAGAGAAACTGATTTCTGCTTTAAAGGTCACAAGGAGTGGATAGAGATGCAGAAGAGCACCTTGAAACAAATATGGCATTTCACTATCTGTAACATATTAGTATTTCACTCACGAAACAGATGATTGTGTCAGAGGGTCAGTGGGCAACAAAAGTATCTGCCTAAAGTACACATTAGGGACATCCAAGGCCAGTCACTTGGAGAACAAATTAAAGCGATCACACACACACACAGAGAGAGAGAGAGAGAGAGAGAGAGAGAGAGAGAGAGAGAGAGAGAGAGAGAGAGAGAGAGAGAGAGAGAGAGAGAGAGAGAGAGAGAGACGAGCTGGGCCTGTCAGCCCTCAGGGATGATGACTTTGATTAAGAGAAAGACGAAAGCGATATGAATGATAAAAGGCAGAGGAGGAGGAAATACAGCAGAAAGTGTTCAGTCCACATGGTGTGTACCACCAGGAAATACCAACCAAAAAATAAATTAATTATCATTTTGAATTGGCAAATCACAATTTTTGGAAAAAACAAAAAAAAAAAAAAAAAAAAAAAAAAAAACACACACACACAAACAAAAACACTTTGCAACTACAACATACATACATGTAAAACTCCTCTGGCGATATATTATTCAAAACAAATGACAACTTCTCTCTGACAAGTCTCAGCATAAACAAATTTTTCATCACAGCATTACTTCAAACCAAGATTTAAAGCATTAAAATGCAGTGGGGTCCAAAAGTGTAAGACCAGAAAAGTGGTCTTAAATATTTGGACTCTGGTGTATATTTTCACACTACAACCTGTCTCAGCCCTGGTGGCTTCTCTATTCTCAGACCAAGTGCAGTGGAAAATGACAGCTTACCAAAACAATTGATAGAGAGAATATAGAACAAACAAAGATAGACAGTTGTAGTCTAAGAACCATTTTTTTTTAAGAACCAGGCCCCCCCCCCCCCCCCAAGTGCTATTTGTAGGACAGGCACGCACTCCCACTTAGGGTGTCCCAACTTAACTGAGCTTAAATAGCTTTCTCAAAGAAAGACACACACATACTATTCATGCACAAACAGAAAAACCCACTTACTTTAAAGCAAAAAAACATATCCACAAAGTCAAAAAGATGTACATAATGTAAACATAATGTCAACAAAGAAATAAAAAAACTGAGCACAGGCAACATGTTAGCATATTTGATGATTGAATACATACCTAGGGTTAACAGTTCGTGTCAGTTCTTAGAGATGATGTGAAGAGGGAACAGAGGGTATTCTCACAAGACAGAGAACAGGCCAGGTGATAAATTCAGCCTGGGAGTAGCAAGATTCATGCGACACTCATCCACAGCGTTAGGGAGGGAGATATGAAGGCAAAACAAAGAAACAATAGGTGCTCTTCAATCTCTTGAATTCAAGAGGGTTGAAAAAAGAGCCAAAAAGGTCTACTTCAAAACTGCTTTTAAAAGAGTTTTTAAAAAAAACAAAACAAAAAACAAAGTGCTCTACAGTGATGAGGGAGAGAAGTCAGAGTAGATCTTCACAGCTCATGGGGCAGGTTGAATGAGGAAGGATGGAACTCTCTAGAATCGGCACGCAGCCTTCCCCTGGTTTTAAATCTCACAGAGTGGGAGGTGTCTTAGAAGATACAAAGGAGAAGGAAGCTGCCACTGCTGCCACCTGATTGGTGACTGCATGGGTGCTCCTGTTTGCAGCCAATTAGCTATGTTGAGTGTGGGGCGGACACAGCCCCTGTTTAGCTTAGGTCCACATGAGGATGACTTTGACTGCAGGACGGAACAGGCATCTCCAGCTGCTCATGATCAGATCATTAACAACAGCCCCCTTCTCTCTGTCCAACTCTTCCTCTCTCTACTCAAACACCTCTTGCTTTTAATCTTCCATTCTTTCCCCCCTTTTTTCTCTGCTTAACTTTCCTATCTGCTGTCCTAAGATCCTGTCCAACCTTTTTCCAGACGTCTCTCCATGCAGACTATAACTCTTTCAGACAAGACTCATAGTTCCTCCCTTTCTCTCACCTACCTGCTGTGTTTCACAGCGACTGTACAGCCAGTGTGACAGATGCCAGGCACCAGGATCCTTACAGGCCAACAATACATCGAGAAAAACATCTCCCTCTCCAGGCTGCCCCCGTTTAGTTTTTTTTTTCCAGTTTTATTACTGTGTGCTCGTGTGTGAGTGTGGCTGCACACAAGTGCTTCTTTGCCGAGGACTTACACAAAGCGTTGCTTGTTCTGTCCATATGGTTTAGTGTATCAAGCATTTAGTAAATCACATTGGACGAGTCAGACAGAAAGAAACAGGCAGGAGAGTTGGTTAAATATAGACAAAAAAATAAAAGTGCTGTGCTTGTTTATGTAGAGGAGCTCCCTTTTCAATATAAAATGATATAATTTTGGACTTAAGTGTATTTTCTATGGACAGATCAAAGTGCTTGTTCTTGCAAAATGGTCTTTGTATGGTCCAGGTGAAGCCAAATGACAGCTATTTGTCACACATAACCTCAAAGCCGAATATTTTCAGACAGTTTTCACATATTCTCATACAGGTGGGGAAAGACAAAACTATTCTACAAACCAGATGTGTGAATTCTTCCCTCATTCTACAGTAACAGGGCAACAAGGAAGCAATATATTCAGGGCAGCTTATCATTCAGCTTCGAGCCTTCACAGTAAACAAGGACAACATGTACAAACTATCACACCAACAAAAACATTTATATAAACCCAAATGATGACATGAAAAAGCATCCTATTTTTTTTTACTGTGAAAAGAAAAAGAAACAAAAACACCTGACCAGTTCTTCTTCATTGAGAAAAAATAATTTTCATAATTGAACACCACAGGGAGTTTTGAACCATGGACCTCATCCCCTGCCTGGTAACCACTCTCATCTTCCCCCTAATTACAAACATTAAGTAACTTGATCCAAAGTTTTTCTCTGCTTTCTTTTCCTCAGCTTGAATCAACACAGAGACTAGCTGGGCAGAGATGAGGCAACGCTGTCCCTTTAAGAGTCCTCTTCCTGTACCAAGATAAGCTCAGAACCTCTCCACTTTGAGAGCGTGTGTGTGTGTGTGTGTGTGTGTGTGTGTGTGTAAACATGCATGCTGTATGATGAATCGGTCCCCCTCTAAGATGCCTTGCAAGCTCTGAAGTTTTAATTTGCTTGCTGTCTCTCTGCATGTCTCTCTACCTGCTCTTTACATAACTCCAGACCTGTATTTTTGCCCTCCTCTCTCTCTTCCCTCATACTCTCTTGCAGACAGGACTGGTTCCCAATGAGTTCCAGATGGGTTCCACCTAAATTGTCAGAATAAAAACGTGGGAAGCTTGCTCTATGCACATATCCTCTGACACAATACAAGCGACACCCAGGCGAAAGCCAATCACATCCCTTTGTAACCCTCAGAAACATTAGCACAGAATTGTTAACTAGCAACTCCCCCCCACAGGACAAATGGGGATCACACCCAGCAGCGATACAGCCAAAACTCAAAATTAACAAAGATATATGACAATACAGCAACACAAATACAAGTGTAAAACTATGACTCAAGCAAACAAAAACAGAATTAATAATATTGACCAAAGTAATGGTGGAGAGATACTAAGTCTGATAATGGGCTTTTAAGAAAGACCATTTTTAAATGAGAATAGGTCAATTCACAAAATATTTGAAAACATAACAGTACATCAAGCCTTAGTCAGCCATGGTACCTTGGTTGGACGGAAAGCGTAAAGTATATTTTCTAGAAAAAAAAAAAAAAAACAACTAAATTCAAAAGCCATACATTTATCTGTCAACAACACTTTTGAACTATAAAAAACATGGAAACAAATTTTGGATTGACAAGAATGATTGTGGGGCAATTTGCAGAAATAATACTTGCCCACAAGTTCTAATTAAACTGGACAAGTAAAAACATCTTTGTGGGTGTATGGTAACTGGTGAACTCTTTTATTTAATGATATTGTCACGTAAGTGGGAGTAAACCTATTACTTGTTCATTACACTCAATTACACGCCTTGAATAGGCGTGTGTTTAGAAAGCAGGAATGATGGCTACAGTCCATCTGGGTGTACTTGAGAGCCTCTACAGTTCCAGCATGCACAAGTTTTGCAAGAGCGCCTGTGAGGGATACACTGGAGAGGAAAACAAGTTCACTCTGTATTCCTGGATGTTCTGTGTACAGCAGCATAAAGTTTGATTCATGGCTAATTTTGTAATTTGGCACTGTCTTTGGTCAGATTTGGTTTCTGGCTGCTGGGAAGCTGCTGCATGTACCATGATCTCATTTCACCTTTATTTCAGTCTGTAGATCATCATTACATCATTTATCATGCGTTGTTTTTACTACATATGTGACAGGCAGTTATCAGAAAAATAAGACAGGTATTTATATGTCTGAACATGAACAACATGAACAACCGAAATGTGAACATGCTAGCTGGAGCAGAAGTGCTGCATTTCTGAAAACCATGGATGTTGGTTATCAATACTTTTCTTACAATACACATATTCAAATGTCATAACAGGAAGAACACAGGTGTAACCAGTGATATTTTTGAGTTGTTTGTTACACCTCAAAAATGTTTTTATTCAATTGCCAAATATGCAAAATGCTTTACCGACCACAAAAATATCTTTATTCTTTTAAGCACTAAGTGAAAGTAAGAAGTGCTTACTATTTACTAGTATTTCCGTATACGATCCACAGACGTTTGCATTGAAAAGAAATACATAGATAATACATAAAGATCAATCTAGGGCACTTAATTAAACTAACTTATTTGATTTGTTGGTTTGTTTAGAGTTCTGGGGCCATGTTACAGAAACTTCCTAACTTGCAACAAAATAACTGATTTTGTATTAAGTATTCAGGATTTCCTAACCTGAAATAATATAGGATGAAGTGAGATATGCTGGATTCCTAAAGTTAATTACGATCTCTGTAATACCAAATCTTATACTCTTCTTATCTTAACTTAGGACTTAAGATAGGAAGTTTCTGTAATACGACCCCAGGTGACAAGTACGTGCACCTTTTTGTCCTATATTTAACAAGTCAAGGACATTGCACACTATCCCTAATATCAACAGATGTCCAATAATGTTTTGGATAATGACAGCAATCACACAATTAAATTGTGATTGAAACTGTCAAAAATAACTCTACCCTAGAGAAAAATATTAGACTGAATGTTGAACTGCACTCACTCAACAATTTACCTTGAGATTTACTCATTTGGCAGATGCTTTTATCCAAGTGACTTACATGTGAGGGACATCACTAAAACTTCAGTGTGGTAGGAGACCTTGGTGTAAGAACTAAGTGCTACATCTATTTAATAAGTGCAAGGAGATCAGGTAAACAAAAACACTGTAGGTGCATACTAGGTGCTAGTTAGACAGGTTATTAAAGGTATTGGGAGAGGAGGTGCTCTCAGAAGAGATGAGTCTTCAGAGATTCTTGAAGAATGAGAGGGACTACCCTGCTCTGATAGTATTCGTTAGCTTGTTCCACTATCAGGTAACTACAGATGTGAGGATGAGTCTGGACTGTGATTGCCTTGTGTGCAGGGATGGCAATGCCCGCCAGACGACATTCCTTGGAGGAATGCAGTGTTCCAAAAGGAGCATAAAGCTGTACGACTGAGTTCGAGTAGATGGGTGCAGACCCAAAAGACACTCTAAAGACAAGCATTAGTGACTTGAAATTGATTTGGGTCGCCATGGGTAACCAGTGTAGGTCGAGTAGGTTGAGTAGTGAAACTGAAACAAAAAAATCTGAGAATTTACTCCAGTGTTTTTAAGGAATTTGGGTTGTATTTGCCCTGAGTACTCTTTTGTGTGTTAGGTTGCTGCTCTGTCTGGTTTTAATTAGATGTGAGCAAAACTCCTGTGCTAAACCTTTGTGTCTGATGTGTCATTGTGCTGTTCTTGTTGTCATTTGTATAGCCAATTGTATAGCCAATTAGTATTAAAAGACGTAAGCTTTTAAATGGAGATCACAAATGCAACAAATATACCTGTGAGTCATTCTGTACTGTGAAAAAACCTTCACCATGAAAACAATGGTAAAGGAGCACCTTAAGCAGCTTGATGAACAGGTGGTAGAGGAGCACAAGTCTGGGCATTAATACCAAAACATTTTAGAGTAACTGAACGTCCCCTGGAGGCTAGTCAAATCAAGGATGGCAGAGCTGTAAATCTGCTTGAAACACGCTGTCCTCATAAACTGAGTGAGTGAGCTTCAGAGGCTGAGAGTGGAAGGACTGGGCACACAACAGCAATTGGCTGGGTTAAAAAACAAACACACACACAAAAAAAAAACAACAGAATACTCATATGACATTTTTGTCTGGAGGCAGGTAGGAGACTCTGAAGTCAGTGGCACTAAGGTTCTCTCGTCTTATGAGACCAAAACATATCTAATTGCAAATCAGACTAAAGACGTGGCTTATGCCATGTTTGGCATAAGCCAGGGGTTTTCAAACCCCCTCTAAATCGGTTTAACTGTGCATCTTGGAGCATTAAAATGGTCTCAGCTATCAAAGTTACAATGTTAAAATAATCTGTACTGTAACATGGCCATCTCTGTGTTTTCCTAATAACATGGCACCAGCATGGACATCTAATGTTTCGCTATTCTAAAATGTCATTCAACATTTCATCTCCATGGTGGTAGAACTGCACTGCAGATAGTATAAACTTGGCAGCACTAGCACTGGGGGCATCTTTGTTATGGCAAGTGTAGGGGAAACATTAATATCAACAGGCTGATTGGAATGTTATTAGTTTTGCAGGTACAGTATTTTACCATAAACCACAGAACTGGACAAACTTAAAGACCCCTTCTGATGAAAATTAAGTTTTTAACCTTGTTAACATGTCCATATGGTGTTTTTTGTATATTACACAGCAAAATAAGTATTCAACGCCATGACTGCGTATTTCCATCTTGGAACTGCAGTGAACCAGTGACAGTCTAATAAAAACTGATTCAGAAAGCCAGAGATTCATACGTCACAAATCTAAGGAACCAATCCAGTCAATTTGCAGGGATGGGGTCGCAGGTAAAATAAACCCCAAGTTTCATGGTGTTTGTTATCTTGTAACCCAAGCTTGTTACAAGCTAACAAACAACATGATAGGTCCTCTAGTGGTCCGGTACACAACAAACTCCTGACTCCTCAACAAACTCCTGAGTCTGGGTCTGACTGAAGCTCAAACAAGTGGCTGAGTATCTCTGATGTTTCCTCCACTAACCATCTTGATACGCCCTGCTCTTTCACCTGTAAACGTAGCACAAGCAACAATGCTGGGCTGGGCACAAGGCCTAATCCAGAATTTCTCGATGAGTAAGTAAGCACAGATGTGCTGCCAGCCTCAGTTTTCCTTTTTTCAGGGAAAACCATATTAGAAAAAATTAAATGCAATGATTAAGCCTTTATATAGTTTAAAACACATCAGGAGAGGAACTTAACATTTTGGCCTGATGAATGTGAAATGTCATGTCAGTCCATACAGTAGTTGGCAAGAGATTACACTTTGTTCAGCTCCACTCAGCTTGATGTGGCTCTATTCATTTTTTACAACTTCATAGTCTCTGTTTTGATTTGACACCTGCTATCTCTGTTACCATATACAGACATGACAACAGGATGCTGCTTAGTCAGATCTTGGCATCGTTACATTGAAGTTTATGCTATCTGCAATAACAATTTCATTTCCTCCATGCCCAGTCTGCTGACAAATTCTCTAAAACTTGCTCTGCAGCAATTATGGACAACTTATTTCGGGTTTTGCAGTCTTGAATATCACTGTTAAAAATGTTGTGTTTTTGTTGTAACATCTCTCTAAGTTGTTTTATCTTCCTGCTCAAAATATTCTTTTTTTTTTTTAAATAACAACAATAAAAAAAAAATCATGATTTCTAAATATGAGGTGTTTTGCTAATGTGGGAATATGTGGGGAGGGGTAGGATAGGGAGGAAGCCCTGTGAGGGAAGCTCTTTCAGCAGGTGAAAGCCAATTTCTCATTATTATATGTCACTATAAATGCCCTACCAGCAGTTATGACTGGTTTATATTAGCCTGTATTTTTACATAAATAGTGCTTTAAAAACCTGAGGTAAATTTAAAATCCAAAACAAATCTGTGTTATAAGTCATTTGGAACAATTAAACCTCTCAATATATATCTCAGGAGAAACACACTGAAAGGCAAAGTGTTCACGTTCAACAGAAAAAATGAGAAGGTCTGACATGAACTTGTGTAAGCGAGGCACACCACAGTTGTACAAATGTAAAGCTCACCGCAATGAGAAAGAGGAAGGTGGCTGGTATGATAGGCGTGAAACCAGACCAATGAGTAAAACTGCTGAACTATACAGGGGACATGTGTTAAAAGGTGGGGAGCAGGGTTTAAAATTAGCACCCGCCACTCACCAAATGAGTGTTAAAGTATGTTTTGATAAATAAAATAATTAGGTCACTCGTCATTGATAGGCTGCTGAAATATGCCTGCTTCGCTATATAACTTTCATCATTCATGCCATAGACTGTAAAACACACATAGCCTACAGCTACAGCCAGTCTACTGATCACGTTTAGAATTTCGAAGTTGTCCCTGGCTGTCCACCGTCATTCAACATTTTAAAATTTATCGAGTTATCTGCAATAACATCAGCTTAGCGTTCAGTCAGTCAGTCAGAAAGCGAATTAGTAGTAGGGTTAAGTGAACAACAATATTTAGTTGGTTTTTTCAAGTATGTGGCAACACATTGCCAGAGTACAGCAACCAGCAAAGAGAAAAAAATGAGGAAAGCTGTGTGTCTATGAATGAATGCACTAAAGTGCACATGCTGCATATTGTTTACACATGCTGATGTATATATGAGATATGAGATATTTCAAATAAAAGTTACTATTCTTTTTATTTTAATACTGTTTTTAATGAAGTTGTGTTGTGAGAAGTTGGCCAGTAAAAACATATTTTGGTCGGTAAAAATTTACACCTTACCTGCCATTAGCAGGGAGGTCAAAAAGTTAATTTTATACCCTGGTGGGGAGACTGAGTGCAGAGGGAATGCTGCTTCAACTGAAGGAAAAGACTTCCAAAAAAGAAAGAGACAAAACACAAATGAGTTCATAAGTTTGTAATCTGTTTCCAGGAAAGATAAAACTATTTTGTCAAAAAAAAACAAAGCACACTACAGTCAGTAAGCTGATCTAATCAGCATAGATGTGCTGTTTACCAGCTTGTGTCATCCTCCTCTGCTCTCATTAAAGGTTAAGGCTAAGCTTCCCAACAATTCACAACAGAGAAGTGATAACTGAAAAGAGCTTGGCCAGAACATGAACCTAACCACTAAACAATTTGTTGATGTACAGTGTACCAGTGGACTTCACAGAGCTGCAGCGGTAACAGGCTCTTAAACAGCCTAAGCTCTACAAATCTGTTTTTAGAAAGAATGTGAAATAAGTACCGTATTTTCTGGACTATAAGGCGCACTTAAAAGCCTTTAATTTTCTTAAAAAACGACAGTGTGCCTTATAATCCGGAGCGCCTTATATATGGATTAATTCTGGTTGTGTTTACTGACCTCGAAGCAATTTTGTGTGGTACACGGCGCTCACGGCGCTCTGTCAAAATGTTTTAGTACGACTTTGGTAAACTGCAAAGCCGCACCGCTTGCAGCATTATGGCTATCATAGTCAGGAGCGTCGCGGAGTAATACATACTGTGCTTCACCATAATATTACAGTGTGTGTATATGAGGACCTATAAGGAGTTATTGTGAATATGCTAACGTTTGATTTAGCGGTATCAGACTGTGTTTTTTTTTTACGTGTTACAACTGAACAAGGTTGGGAGTTATTGTGAATACGCTCATTAACGTTTGAACAATGTTGAGAGTTATTGTGAACACGTTTAATAAAGTTTGACTGACTTATCTGACTGTTTTGTTTCGCTTAATGCGCCTTATAGTCCAGTGCGCTTTATATATGAAAAAAGTTGGAAAATAGACCAAGACCAAACACAGATGCTAATACACCACACACACACTCCTTGCCTACTGCCAAAAAAAGCTACTTGTTTCTCTTTGACAGACATTTGACATTTAAAGGGTTTGGACACACTTCATCAGAACAGTTGTTGTTTGATTAAAACTTTGGAGGGACCTGCTTGTTTAACATACAGGTTTGAACTGGGAATTATCCAAAATAAACATTTTGTTCTTCAGTTTTGTGCCCACATTGTACAAAAGCTAAACAGAAACACATGCTTGTCCTTAATCTGAGACAACAAGGCGTCGAAATCTAGATTAGATTTGTAATTTTTGTGCACTTTTCTTTTCTCCATTGTTTTTAATGCATGTTTTTGAGAATGAGAATAGTGAATGAAATGTTTCATGCTTGATGCTTGACAGTTGACTCTTTAAGTGGCTGAGAGCCAAATATCTAAAGAAGCAAGTGTGTACTGCATAGCCTTAAACGTAACAATGACATATTTTGACCATATTTGGATTTTGAGCATGCAACACAAAGGTTAGCATGACTTTATAACAGCAGCATAAGCATCTGTCAGTCATGAATACACAGAACCAGTTGGCTCACTCTGCTGTGCCAAGACAGTGGAGTGTTTTTCCATGACATCACTGGTGCGTGAGGGTCTGTGCAGTGTGTGCATTGTATTTCCTTCCTTACATCAGAAATTATTGCCTTTTTGTCTTATGACAGTGTATAGGAACTTGCTAAATCTTTAAGATCTGACTTGCAGAAACAGGATTACAGTCATGGACATAATCCGTGACCTGCTTTAGAGTGACAGTACGAATTGCGCTCATGAGGTTATTAAATAGGATAAAACTAATGGGATGTGAAACATAGGAAGAAACAATGACAGTTACTGTGTGATGCCCAGAACCTCTGCAACTGATGGGTAATATTGCAAATTTTAGATTACAAATGACAGATTTAATTAATTTACTGTGTTGTCAAACTATAGGGTGGTTTGGGAAAGTGTATACATTAAGACAATACATATGCTATCAGTAGCACAAAATAATCTGCAGTGACTCTGTGGTGTCGAAGCAGATTATTATAAAATCCTCTTTTCACGCACAGAGTGGTGACAAAGAGGAACCACTAATTCAAATGCCATGCAAAGACAAACTGGCATTTTCAAACACACAATGTGCCAAGATCTTATAGAAATTGTAGAGAAATTCTATTTTAATCTGGGTTTTTGCACAAAGAAAAGCACTAACAGATCAGAAAACCATTAAATGAAATACCATCACCAAAACACACTCACATTTGGTCTAATCTGCGCTTTATTGCTCTTTTGAATGAATGAAAAGTAGGTGTACAATTTGGCTAAATTAGTACATCACCCTTTTTGGCAGCAGTTACAGACTGCTTGGTGAATATAATCTGTAAAATAGGATAGTAACTGACACTATCCTATCTTTTTTGAAGCAAGGCACTGGCTGAGATTTCAACTTTACTTCCCCATTCATCCCTTTAAATAAGTACCATTAAAATAAATCACAGTGTTTCCTTGCCTGAATAGATTTGCAACCTTTCTTTTGCTTGATATTTCCCATTTGTTCTGTATGTCATATTTAGCCAGCAATGTCAAGCTCGCACTTCAGTTAATAACTGGAATCGTCTTTATAATGGTGGTTGTTTCTAGAAAAGAGAACCTGCTTCTTGTAGACCAAACATGTAATGAGACACTGCACGAGTTCAATTATTCAAGATGAAAGGATAGGCTCAAGTCCAAGATGGGATACAGATTACTAGAACTCATTTAACTCATCATGAATCACCTAGCTCGCATAGGAAGTTGGACTCCAATGCGGACACCGGTACATGGCAGATAGAGTTAAAAGGTTTACAAGGACAAGGTCTTTCAGCACCTGTCAACAGGCAGTCAGGTTAGATCAGGAAAACACACACAGTAAAACTGGAAGACAGACAGAATGTTGGCAACATGTAGTGTGATACAGAGCCAAAGTCAGGGCTAAGAATAAAGAGACAGGTGGGGAGATGATTTGTGCTGAGTCAGTCTGAGGCCCATTATCAGTTCTGAGAAACAAGAACATGCTCTAACTTTGAGGAAGATTTACTGTTTTTGCTGTTTGGAATAAGGGACAGAAAAGATCCAGAAAAAAAGGCAAAGAAACAGGTACTGGTGCTGACAAGGAGGTGGGTCAGCTAAAGATGATGGGCTAGGAAACAGAGAAGCAGAGATTCCAACAGAAAGACATTCAAGCAGTAGGATTGCTGAGTATCTGTGGGGAAAACAAACTGACTGAGAGATAGTAGAGTAGGGTAGAGTTAGAGTAGAGTTAAGCAGCTGATAAAAACAATTGGACTGGTCTGACAAGCAGTAGGAGAGTTAATGAGCAAATAAAAACTAGAATAGATTAAATATAATAAACAGATCACATTTTGTAGCGTATTAATGTAGTTCTAGCTGGTGTCTAGATAGATCAATTTTTGGACCCCACAGTATATTTTTTAGGACCTCAATATTTTACTATTTCATATCTCATATCATAAGCATTCTACGACCCATATAACACTGTCCTAAACTGGAAACAACAGTATATGAACATAAATATAAAATGATATAAAACATGATGCAACAAATGCAGGTAACGGGGGCAGGATGGCAGAAGTAACATCTTAAACTGTAGTCCACTATAGATCTGTACTTCAAGGGTTATTTCTTAGGTCAAAGCTAGCCACTGTGCCTTCATGTCTTTATAACATGATTTGTTAACAACTGCTTTCGGGAGTGTGAGGAGATAGACACAAGTCGTGAGCTATAGTGAGCTATACTGTTATACTATTAAACTTCCAGGTAAAGAAAACTGGCAGTATGAGGGAAAGCTGGATCACTCTGCTTCTTGGTTTGCAATGTCAGTCTACAAGTCAATCCACCACTTTGGTCCTGACTGAAATATCTCAACAACTATTGGATTGATTGCCATAAAATTTGGTACCAGCATTCATAGTCCCTACATGAATTCTAATGACTTGGTTTATGACCAAATAATAAAATAATCCCATCAGACTCAGCTGTTTTTAGTACTAATAAGCAAATGTTAGCATTTTAGGATTTTAAACTAAGATGATCAATATGAGCTGTGTCCCAGTTCAGAGAGTCTGCATTTTAAGACAGATTGTGTCAAAGCGGTGTGATTAGACTGTGCCATTTAAAAAGGCTCCTACCTCGTACCCCAACCAATCCCAAGTAGGTCTCACTTTCAACAGTAATGGCTAACTCAGTATCTGTGGTTGCAGTACAAGGGCAATGCTGATCACACTGATGAAAAAGAACAACTTGAATGTGAATCTGCGAACATCTGCCAACAACACGGCCTGTGCCCAGTTTGTAGGAGTGATTTCAGACCACCTCTGACAAAACTCGAGAATGCAAACTAAGGCAACTGTTCATCAGCATTCAAGGTCATTGACTAATACCATACTGTAGCAAAAAATAACAAACAAAAGAAATCATGTGCTGGTGGGACCAACTGAGAAAGTTGTTCGTACCAGTGTAATTAGTGGAAAAGTTAGTCTGGAGCCGTGAACAATGCAGGGCACTCCTCTTCAAGGCTGTCTTTTGGCATTTTGTAGCATAAAAAACTAGAATTACCACCTCGTGGTTGTACGCCTTTGCTACTCAGAATTGTTTCAGATTACCCTGTTTGTTTCCCTGTTTATCCATACATAGTCATAGTCATATAAAATATGAACCATTCAAGTCATGGCTAAAAATTGTTTTATGAGGTCACCTTGACCTTGACCTGTGACTGCCAAAATCAAATAAGTTTTATCCTTGAGTCCAGGTGAACGTTTGTACCAAATTTGAGGAAATTCCCTCAAGGCGGTACAGAGATATTGCATTCAAAAGGCCAAAACCATGTTTTGTGGGGTCACCGTGACCTTGACCTTTGACCACCAAAATCTAATCACTACATCTTTGAGTCCTAATGAATGAAGAAGCTCTGTCAAGGCGTTACAGAGATATCGTGTCCACAAGAATGTATATACGTATCTACATTTGGACGGACAAGCTGAAAACAATACACCTCTGGCTCTGGCTGTCGCTGATGCAGAGGCAAAAAAAAACGAAAAAAAAAGGTCTTGACTTTTATTCTTGCTGAAGAGATATTAGTTTGATTACAAGGATAAATTGCTTTTGTGACTTTGGCTATGACATAACACTAACTGAATCTAAGGTTGGGTGTGTTACAATGAACAGCATTAGATTATGTTTTGACCTTTTTCTCAAATGTATAACAGCTGTCTTTAGTAGCTTTAAATACTGTATGCCCCCATCAAAGGGTCAGTCACTGAACACTTGAGAACCCAGGGCTACAGTCACGGTAACATGGTTGGTGCTGGGATATTAACGACACCAGTCTCATCACAAAGAAACATGTGTGTCAGGGATTCTTGTCTAAATTTACGATGCAGGTCTACAAAGTCTTCCTGTTCTAAAATAGATTGACCCATATTTTAACTTAGCTGCCTTTTTAGGCACTATACAGTCCCATCCATCTGTGTCAGAAGCATACAGTGACAACTTCTTGCTGACCAAAGGTGAACTCTAGACGTGACATTAAATAAGTTACTATCTCTTTGTGGCTTAAATAAAATATTGATTAGCACTGCAGGCACAGAGTAATAATCTACATTCTGGGTTGTTTTGTTAATTGGACTGACCCCGTTAAAGGCCTGCTGAAGCCTATCTGCCCTTCAAGGCTTATGTTACACTAACGTTAGAGCTAATTTAGATCACTGGAATGATTTTTTGAGAATACAAAAATGATACCGTAACAGCAGAAAGAATATTGGTGTCTGTCTAGATTTTATATTCATGTTTTTTTCCAAAGGCATACTAACCTCTTAATGGGATTCATGAGAAAGTTTAACCGCCGTAACCATAGTAACTGAGTAAACACATGCCTGCGTGAGCACGTCACCAGGGAACAGAATGGAGATAAATTACAGATTTGTGGTTATTTCTCACCTTTCCCCGATTTTCTGAATAAGTGCTAATAATTGCTGCTCGGTGCTGCTGTTGTCTGTCTGCGTGTTGTCAACGTCTCATCGTGCGGCAGCGTCATCGGTTATGAATTTGTTTTTCGCGCTCCTCATATTAACAAACTGCATTTTTATGTCTCAAAGTAAAATATGGTGGGAAGAAAATGCCTCCTTCACCAAGGCAACACAGCTTAGTAAACACACATACAGTGTTAGCTAGCTAACTCTTAAATGAGCTTTTAGAACGTACCACGGAGCAAAACGATGACTGAACGTTCAAACGGTTGGGCGTTGGAGCTGCAGGTGCTTGATGCGTTTGTTGACGTCTGAAAATTGAGAACAGAGAACGTCAGGTCTCCAACATCATCTGAACTCAAATCTCCACAAACAGATGGAAGAACAGAATCAAGAAAGATCAGATTAACCAGTAGCAACACAAACACACACACACACACACACACATACTTGTATTTCCAACTTTGTGAGAACACTCATTGACATAATGCATTCCCTAGCCCCTTACCCTAACCTTAACCATCACAACTGAGTGCCTAACCCCAACCCTGATCCAAACCTTAACCTAAACCTAATTGTAACCATAACTCTAAAACCAAGTCTTAACCCTCAAAATGTGATTTGAAGTTGTCTCAAAAAGTGAGGACCGGCCAAAATGTCCTCACTTTCCCAAAATGTCCTCACTCTGTTAGTAAAATACTTTTTTTGGTCCTTACTATGTAGCAAGTACAAGTACACACACACACACACACACACACACACGTTTGTTGTCGTTACCCACCCCCCCACCCCAAAAAAAAACACCAATCATAAATAGAAAAAGTGACAAGAATAGAAATAAGCTAGTATAATAAGTACAAATAAAATAAAGAATGAAATTTCTAAATTGCACAAATCCTTCATCACACAAACAAGATTTCAAGAGAATCTAATTATTACAATATTGCACTTTAAACAAGAAACACACAAATTCAATTGCACACTACAGGCCTGCATTCACAATATAATGAATGAAATGTGCTTTTTTTTGGAAGCAATACGTGGTGTGATTGACTTTAGCCTACTAATTGCATGAGTTGTGTGCTATTAGATGGATCCCCCACTGCAGTAGGGAGACCTGAGGTCCTCAGTGTTCACAAAGCAACATCATCATGGATAAATCTCCTGAGACATTAAATAAGTTACTATCTCTTTGTGGCTTAAATAAAATATTGATTAGCACTGCAGGCACAGAGTAATAATCTACATTCTGGGTTGTTTTGTTAATTGGACTGACCCCGTTAAAGGCCTGCTGAAGCCTATCTGCCCTTCAAGGCTTATGTTACACTAACGTTAGAGCTAATTTAGATCACTGGAATGATTTTTTGAGAATACAAAAATGATACCGTAACAGCAGAAAGAATATTGGTGTCTGTCTAGATTTTATATTCATGTTTTTTTTCCAAAGGCATACTAACCTCTTAATGGGATTCATGAGAAAGTTTAACCGCCGTAACCATAGTAACTGAGTAAACACATGCCTGCGTGAGCACGTCACCAGGGAACAGAATGGAGATAAATTACAGATTTGTGGTTATTTCTCACCTTTCTCCAATTTTCTGAATAAGTGCTAATAATTGCTGCTCGGTGCTGCTGTTGTCTGTCTGCGCGTTGTCAACGTCTCATCGTGCGGCAGCGTCATCGGTTATGAATTTGTTTTTCGCGCTCCTCATATTAACAAACTGCATTTTTATGTCTCAAAGTAAAATATGGTGGGAAGAAAATGCCTCCTTCACCAAGGCAACACAGCTTAGTAAACACACATACAGTGTTAGCTAGCTAACTCTTAAATGAGCTTTTAGAACGTACCACGGAGCAAAACGATGACTGAACGTTCAAACGGTTGGGCGTTGGAGCTGCAGGTGCTTGATGCGTTTGTTGACGTCTGAAAATTGAGAACAGAGAACGTCAGGTCTCCAACATCATCTGAACTCAAATCTCCACAAACAGATGGAAGAACAGAATCAAGAAAGATCAGATTAACCAGTAGCAGCACAAACACACACACACACACACACACACACACACACACACACACACACACACGTTTGTTGTTGTTACCCCCCCCCCCCAAAAAAACATCAATAAATCATAAATACAAGAATGAAATTTCTAAATTGAACAAATCCTTCATCACACAAATAAGATTTCAAGAGAATCTTATTTGTGTGATGATCACTTTAAACAAGAAACACACACATTCAATTGCACACTGCAGGCCTGCATTCACAATATAATGAATGAAATGTGCTTTTTTTTTTGAAGCAATACGTGGTGTGATTGACTTTAGCCTACTAATTGCATGAGTTGTGCGCTATTAGATGGATCCCCCACTGCAGTAGGGAGACCTGAGGTCCTCAGTGTTCACAAAGCAACATCATCATGGATAAATCTCCTGAGATCAGCCTGAGGAAGAATGACCACCATGGCCATACTTAAACAGTTATTGTAAACAAAACCAAAGCTGATGTTCCAGAACTTTCCCATAAATAGTGTGGTTTTTTTTTTTTTTTTTGGTTTATGCATGACCTTTGAACGCTCCAATACTGGCAATAAACTAGCATGTGACAGTTTGTGTTACACTTTGTTATAATTTAGTATCACATGTATATTATCAATTTGATTCTGAGTAGCTTTAGTCAACTAAACTATAGATTTCTCCCAAATGGAGCTTTGCTGTAGCTCAACATCTTCCCGTGTAAAGTAATTGGTAACTTGTAAAACTAGGCTTTGAAAGTAACTTCCCCCACACTGATACCAATAACCTTACAATGCTTGTTGTTAATGTTCGTTTGGTGTAGAAATTGCCTCAAATCTTTCTCTCTACTCCAGAGAATTACTAGTGGTATTTTGTGTGATATGATGATGTGATTTTAAAGGTTCAGTTCAGCTCCAGTTAGCCCCGTTCCAGTTGAACCCCTACATATGACAAATTAGCCTAATATTGTTTAATATTTTACTAAATTAATATCATTTTTATTCGTCTATACCAGTGTGAACAGACTCCTTCATGGGAAATCCATGATGATAACTAAATACCTTTTTAATTAGCTCTCAGTTCTCTCAGAGAACTGCTAAGTATTTTTGTTACAATAAATAACAGAACTAGAAGGGTACACAGTAGACCAAATACCAACGCCAAACAATATGAAAATGTCAAAAAATTTCAAACCTATTTCACAACCAGAATTTAATGGGTTCTTCCCTGGCCCATGCCCCATCCTTCCACCAATGCCTGACAAGCAGCTGATATTGACAGCAGCTATGCCAGCCATAGGTCAACAACAATTCTCCCTCCCATGCATGATCGTGTTTTCATTCAGAGAGAGCGCGGGGCAAGGAGGCCTGAGTGAATGATGCTTTACAATGAAATAATAAAGAGAATAAAGAACAGAAAATCAATACGTGTACAATATTTCAATTTTGGCACTGTGGCATTCTGACACAATTAAGTGTATGGGAAATGCTGTTAGGAAACAAATATGAATGCAGTTTTTTCTCCTTACATTTCATTAGTATCCTGCAGTCTGGATAGAAGATTTTGTGGGCCACATGTGACCCGCAGACTGCTAGTTGACGATCATTGATCAAAAGGTTAAGTGACCAAAATGTGAATGTTAGTGTGTGTAATGCAAACACGGGACAAGTCTACCTCTATTTCATGCTCACTTGTTAGCAACTAAACTACATTGAAATACCAATATGATACACCATAACAAAAGACAATACATGGAGAAAATTAGCAAACTATATCAACAAACATAAGTACAAAATCTGTGAAGCTGTTACTGGCATTATCAAGGAAATGATTGACCACGATGACCATGATACGACAAAGACACTTGATATTTAGACAAATATCAAGTATATTTGTCTGATATTTAGACAAATATCGAATAACTGGATGAAACTGGTAATTTGAACAAAATACATTTATTCATGAAATATCTAATAGCACTGGATTCTTAAGCAGGTATCATAGGATGCTGGTAAACATTTGCTTTTTTGAAGCTGCATGTTGTTGCTTGGATGGAAAATCTGGAAGAGGTCAGTGTAGTGAGCTGGAACAAAGCCTTTGACGGACTGGTAAGTATCTGCAACCTTTCTGTGCTGTAACAAAAAGTTACAATTTTTGTAACTCTCCAAAACAGTCAATCCAACATGCACAGCCACATCAGTCAGTGAGTGAGAAGGTAAGAAAGTAGGCAAGATATGAGATTATCTCCCAAGCTCTCGTTGTTCATTACTCCCACTACTTCCATCACTTTTCACATACGTACAACCAAGCGCCACCCCATGTATGGCTCAGAGGAGAGAATACAAAAGTTTCAGCATTGTCCACATTTGACAAATAATCTGATTTCAACTTTCGCCTAATACATGGTTACATGACACTTTGTACAAATTACTTCATCTCAAGCATACCCCAACCTAATTGAAAAGTATAACATGTTCCAAAATTCCCAAAAATTGTCAGTGCTTATATTGAATTAAAAGTTGAGCAACCACTTTTAAACACACAACTAAACTGAATAAATGTCCTTTATTTATAGCCTTCCATATCTTTACCTCTAAAAAACAAGTTGAACAAATACAAAAAATAGGGTTAAAGCATTACTTCACACAAAAAAAAAATCTTATTTAAACCTAGTAATTAAAATTTAATTTCAATTTTACAGATAAAATTCATCTTCAGTGTCTTTGGGGTTGCAACAAAATCTCACAAAGCAGAACTATTTGCGTAGGTTTATGCCACTAGGTGAAAATTGTGTGATAATACTGTATTATACCCACTTGCGGCTTTGAGCACTTAAATCTTTGAAACTATGATACGTTTTTTATTTTGTGTAATCACCTGTTTTTTGAGTTGACATTTACAATGACAAAAAAAGCTTTAAAGAGTGTGAACTACCTCATCACCCATTAGCAGTTAGCTGATAATAAGAAAGTTGCTAATTGAAAGCAACTTTAAGCACCTTTTTAATAAACAGTTATTAAAATCATAATAAAAGGCACGTCAGCAACTAAACCAAAGGAATACAAAAGGTTACGATCTAGTCTGCAACATTGGCTGTAAGGCAAGTCCATGTCTGTTTTCATCACACTCAGCATCACATTCAGCTTCTTTAAGATTCTGTGTGACAGCATCTGCTGGTGATACAGTAATGGTTGCTTTTACTTTGAAAATGTCCCACCTTTCAGGCAGCAGGCCATGGTTGAACATGAATAAAGCCAACGTGGAAAAAACTATGATGGTCGCAAGTGTGCAGAGCATGGTGACTGTTCTGACTGGGGACTTTTGGACATAGATGCCATCTTCCAATGTGCAACCAGGAAGATGAAGAACAACAGGAAGACCTATAGTATTCTCTCCCAACAGAATCCTTAAAGTTATGCCTATGAGGTAACCCACAGCGGCGCCATAACCATTTGTCACTTTAAAGAAGAGCACAGAGAACAGGTGGGGGAATATAAGGGTGTAGGAAATGTCTGCTCCAAGAATCCAGAGGAGCAGGGTGCTGTTTGTGAAGAATGTTATGGATGTCCCAACCACACCCACCACCACCACTGTGACTCGAATCACCCATTGCATTTCATAGTCTGAAGCCTAGGAACAGGGAGTCAAAAAAAAGAGACACTTCATTATTCATTCTGTTCTTCAAAATGGATTCACTTTACTTATTTTTAGAGACTGTCTGTGCCCGATGAGCTGCTAATCATCAACATCTGTACTCCTTACCTGTTTACGCAGGATGTTCTTATAGATGTTTGATGAGAAAATAGAAGTTGCAGACAAGAGGCTAGAGTCTGTAGATGACATGACAGCAGCAGCGACAGCTCCGATTCCAATGATGGAGATGTAAGACGGAGTGAGGTATTGTAGGGCCAGGGGAAGGACCAAACTGTGCTCATCACGTAAAGATGGAGGTGGAGAGCCATACAACGTCAGGTTCCAGTCTGGAGAAGAGAAATAACAGTTACATGTTTGTAAAATTTCCTTACCAGAATATTATATCCATAAGCACTCCAAAAAACCTTGGCTCTAATCTGTATTTAATAGTATTTAATCTAAGGCTGTTCTGTACCCAGAGTCCATTGATCAGGTTTTAGTTATCGGACGTCTGGATCGTAACTTCTCAGAGAAAAGAGCTGACCAAATTAATTATCCGCAGAGGTCTCCTCCTCTCTAAAACAAACAGACCAAGTGATTAAAACTGGTAAAAGCAGAGTAACGCAGTCTCACGGTAAATATCTTACTGGAAGGGCTGCGAGCCACTAATGTTTGTGTAGCTTATCGCGCAACTTATTTCTCAGATAACGTATGATCAAGATGTTTACAAGGTTTTCACTGGTGGCCGAATTATCTGCAGAGGTGTCCTGCTCTCCAAAGCAAATGGACCCAGTGATTAGATCTGGTAATAAAGAGAGTAATGCAATTTCCCGTTGAAAAAGCAGTGCTTCTCCCACATTTAATCAGCTTGTTTCTCTGAGAGCTTAAGCTCTAGATGTCTGATGACTAAATTCCTTTGTCCGGTTAAAATATATAGTTTAAAAATACCAAGCTCTAAAAAGTGGGTTGTAAAACTGTGAGTTAAAACTGGATTAAAAGTGAATTTTTGAACTGGCAGACAACCCTGACAACACACACACGTACATGACACCATTGTCCCCTATTGACACCATTGACGGATGATCAAATGAAATGGACCAAAACCTTGATTAAAATTACATTTTTCTCTAGGTTTGAAATTAGCATAAAATACTTGGGATAATGTAACTACACAACACAGCATTATTGGTATTCATTTGGTGTTGGACTTTTGGACATTCAATTCAAACACCTGAGGGAAGTGTGTTTAGTTACTACATACCCCAGTGTTTTCACCAGCTAGTTGCTAATTTTGTATCCCTGACTTTAGGTGGTGAGCAGGTATCAGAGTGTTTTCTCTGAAAACAGCTGCCTATTGTGGTTTTTAACAAGATTGAGAGCACTGATTGAGAAGCAAATGAGGAACTACAAAGCTGAGTGAGTTCAGTTCTTTGAGCAGCACATAACACAGTGGTTCCATTGTTAACATAAAAACATTGACCAGTGCATCTTTATGTTATTACTTTATCAGTAAGTAAGAAAAATCCACATTGCGTGTATTTTGTTCCTCATCTTTACATAACAAGCACAGTCTACAACAACCAATCAAAAAATGTATGAAATTACAGGACCACCATTTCACCTATAACATATAAAATATAATGTTATATTCAGCTCTAATTCCAGGTGAGTATTACAGTGTCTAGCAAATTCAAAACCGTATTTAAACTTATATGTACAAAAGCAACTTAACTAACAAGTCAAAAAAGCCTGCCACACCTAACTCCACAAACACAGCATCTTTAATTTGCCATCTCTACAACCCTTGACTGATCAGTTTTTCAATAACTGAACGTTTTGTTCAACAGAAGCACTTAAAGTCAAAGTAAATAACTGTTGATAGAGGACAGTAGTTGTATTTGTTTTATATTGTTCCAGTATGACAACTTTTTAAATCAATAGAAGAGCACTTGTTTTGACTAAAGCAAAAATCTACAAATGATGAGTATTCAGAAAGTAAAATCAGGCTCCATGTGTTCCAGGTCAATAGCATTGCAAAGTGTTAGTGTTTTAGTATGAGCAATGCTAAGTGCTACTGGTAAATCTGCAAACAACATTTTCACGGAAAGCCAAGAAATGAGCTTATCTTAAGTGTCTAGGACCACCACTATCAGGCCGGAATTTTGTCATTTTATGGCTGTTATTTCGCCTTGCCCATAAAATGACAAAATTCCTACAAATTTCTACAAATACGTAACTTGACTTCCCAATAAGAAAACATGAATAGGTCAAAACCTATGCCTGGACAGCATTTGGTGAAATCCTGATTTTATAACTGCAAGGTCATCTGACATAATCACCAAACACATGAATTAAAGACAAATACTGTGCTGTGCATTAAGCTATATTTACTCATAAACTGATCAGTCAGAGACAAAGTTAGAAGAGACACATTATATTTCTTTTGTTTAAAGTTATTTTTTTGCAGACTTTTGGCTTTATTGCAGTCATTATTTCCTATTTTATTTTGTAACTTCATCCCTTGTTTGTACTTCCTGTCTTTGTCTCGCATTTCCCACTTTGTTGATTGTCTGCCCTGCCCTGCCCTGAAGTGTTTCACCTGTGTGTGTGTGTGTTCACTCTGATTTATCATCTCTGCGCAAGATCTGCAGTAGGATTGAAGTAGCACAGCTCCTTTCAGGAATAGCTCAGTATGTAGGTTGTAGGCATAGTGGGCAAGAGAGAGACAGTGGTGATGCTGGCGACTGGTGTAGAGAGTTAACTAGTTAGAAGTTAGCAGTATTGTATATGGGCACCACCAATTCATGCTGCAAGGACTGCTGCAGTGAGGCTTTTAAAGCTACCTTGAGATTTTGACAGCGTAACAGGCACAAAGACCATCATGGCCATAGGGCATACAATTTTCTTTTGGGCGTCACGGCATGGTTGTCATGGACACTGTGAAATTCCGACCCTGACAACTGTGTGACTCTACTTGCGTTTCAGAATCAGAATCAGAATCAGAATCAGTTTTTATTGCCAAGTATGTTTTCACATACAATGAATTTTTTCTGGTGATTGGTGCAATTGAGGATCAGGGGGATCAGCAACAGTGGGGCTCTCTAGCCTTGTTGATAAGGCTAACAGCAGATGGGAAGAAGCTATTTTTGTGGCGAGAGGTTTTGGTCCTGAAGGACCGCAGCCTCCTGCCAGAGGGGAGTGTCACAAAAAGTTTGTGTCCAGGGTGGGAGGAGTCAGCTACAATCTTCCTTGCATGCCTCAAAGTCCTTGAGGCGTACAGGTCTTGGAGGGATGGAAGATTGCAGCCAATCACCTTCTCAGCAGAGTGGATGATACGCTGCAGTCTGTTATTGTCCCTCTCCGTGGCAGCAGCGTACCAGATGGTGATGGAGGAGGTGAGGATGGACTCAATGATGGAGGTGTAGAAGTTCACCATCATAGTCCTTGGCAGGTTGAACTTCTTCAATTGCCTCAGGAAATACATCCTCTGCTGAGCTTTTTTGATGAGGGAGCTGATGTTTAGCTCCCATTTGAGATCCTGTGTGATGGTGGTTCCCAAGAAGCGAAAATACTCCACGGTAGCCACAGGGGAGTCACACAGGGTGATGGGGGTGGGTGGGGCTGGGCTCTTCCTGAAGTCCACTAACATTTCCACTGTCTTCAGAGCGTTTAGCTCTAGGTTGTTCTGCCTGCATCAGGTCACCAGACGATCAGTCTCCCACCTGTAGGCAGACTCATCGCCATCAGAGATGAGTCCAATGAGAGTGGTGTCGTCTGCAAACTTCAGGAGATTGACAGACTGATGGCTGGAGGTGCAGGTGTTGGTGTACAGGGAGAAGAGCAGAGGAGAAAGAACGCAGCCTTGCGGGGATCCAGTGCTAATGGTCTGGGAGTCAGACACATGCTTTCCTAGCTTCACGTGCTGCCTCCTGTCAGACAGGAAGTCGGTGATCCACCTGCAGGTGGAGTCAGGCACGCTCAGCTGGGAGAGCTTGTCCTGCAGCAGAGCCGGGATGATGGTGTTGAAGGCAGAGCTGAAGTCCACAAACAGGATCCTGGCATAGGTCCCTGAGGAGTCCAGGTGCTGGAGGATGAAGTGGAGAGCCATGTTGACGGCGTCATCTACAGACCTGTTGGCTCTGTAGGCGAACTGCAGGGGGTCCAGGAGTGGGTCAGTGATGGATTTGAGGTGGGACAGGACAAGGCGCTCAAATGATTTCATGACCACAGAGGTCAGGGCAATGGGTCTGTAGTCATTTAGACCTGTGGGCCTTGGTTTTTTGGGGACAGGGATGATGGTGGAGGATTTGAAGCAGGCTGGCACGTGGCAGGTCTCCAGTGAGGTGTTGAAGATGTCCGTGAACACCGGAGACAGCTGATCAGCACAGTGCTTCAGGGATGATGGAGAGACAGAGTCAGGACCGGCTGCTTTGCGGGGGTTCTGCTTCTTAAAAAGCCTGTTGACATCTCTCTCCAGGATAGAGAGAGACGTTCCTTTGGTAGGGGAGGAGGAGGGGGGTTCTGATGTGGCTCTGATGTGGAGGTTAGTGTCAGGCTTGTCCCACTGTCTTTCAAAGCGGCAGAAGAACTCATTCAGATCGTTGGCCAGACGGAAGTCGTTAATGGAGTGGGGAGGGTTTAGGTTTGTAGTTTGTGATCTGTCTGAGCCCTTTCCAGACAGAAGCAGAGTCGTTGGCTGAGAACTGGAGCTGAAGTTTCTCAGAGTACAGTCGTTTAGCTTCTCTCACCGCTTTGCTAAACCTGTACTTGGACTCTTTAAACCTGTCCCTGTCCCCACTCCTGAAAGCTTCCTCCTTTTGCCTCCTGAGCTGACTGAGCTTAGCTGTGAACCAGGGTTTGTCATTGTTATAACTCACCCTGGTGTGTGATGGGATACAGCAGTTCTCACAGAAGCTGATGTATGACGTCACAGCCTCTGTGAACTCATCCAGACTGTTGGAAGCAGTCCTGAACACCTCCCAGTCAGTGCAGTCCAAACATGCCCACAGATCCTCTATGGCTTCACTGCTCCACTGCTTCGATGTCCTCACAACAGGTTTACACAGTTTTAGTTTCTGCCTGTATGTGGGAATCAGGTGGAAAATCACATGGTCAGAGTGGCCCAGTGCAGCCCGGGGGACGGCGTGATAAGCACCACTGATTGTGGGGTAACAGTGGTCCAGAGTGTTCCCCTCTCTGGTCGGGCAATTAACAAACTGTCTGTATTTGGGCAGTTCGTGGCTGAGGTCACCTTTGTTAAAGTCACTAAGGACAATAACTAAGAAGTCCGGGTTGGTCCGCTCCACACACAGTATCTGATCGGCGAGCGCCCGCTGTGCCTCCTGCACGTTGGTCTGTGGTGGGATGTAAACACCGACCAGAATGATTGAGGTGAACTCACGGGGGGAGTAGAGTTTCCAGTAGTACTGCTCATCTCAGCACTGAAAATCTGTGTTTCTGTAGCTATGGAAAACCCCAAAGGAATTAGTGTTACTTCTTATAGTGCTGAATTTAGACTACGTTTTGTCACATAGTGTTTGGAGTCCATTCCATCTAGAAAACTAGCACTTCCTTTTTTTTTACTTGCAAAATGACTAACAATCAATAATTTGTCAAAAGAATACAAACAGCTGCAGGCCACAATATGTCTGTATTAAAGGTCAACCCCAACCTAATTCCCACCTGTGGAGGCAGCAACAGCCCCAACCAATATGGGGGGGATTCCCAATATGGTGATGACAAGTGCAGCAGAATAGCAGGTTAACTGGGCTGTTAGTGATGAGGAGGCAGACAGCGTCCTCTGGTGGAAGCTCTGAAATGAAACACTGCCAAGACCCTGGAAAAAAGAGCAGAGGGAGAGGAGGAAGATGCTGATGAGGATCAGGAAAGATGAGGAAGACAGGGAAAGAATGACAAGACAAACTGATCCATCATACTATGAAGATCAGGAAGAAAAATGTTTGAGGATTTACAGTACTGCTCTGACTGTCACACTCTCATAAGATCACTGGTTAAACACAGGGTTCATCTTGGTTGTATTCTTTGTACCGCGGAAGGAAACCACAAAAACCGCAGAGAAACTCAACATAGACTCTGGGCTGAGCATAGAGCTTATTTCTGTGAAGTAACATTAACAACATTTGAACCACCGTATTGTGGAAAAATGAAGAAATGATTGAGCAGTTAACACACAACCTCAAAACATTTAAGTATCAAAAACACACTGTATTTGACAACACTGTAAATGTAAAGTTTATACAAGCTTTACATACAAATATAAAATAAAAAGCCATGCAAACATCCAAATGAATAACCTCTCACAGCTGCAGATGAGAAGCATGTTTCAGTAAGGCAACATGATGTACATCATGTATATTATGTACTGTACAACTGCTATCATGACAACTACTGACCTCACCTCCACTAGTCTCTCTTCAGCCTTCAGGTATTAATCCTGTTGCATCTCCTGCTTTTTCACAACCTGTCAAATCCACATGCCATCACTGCTCACATTTACATCAGCAATTACTCAACCCAGTCACCTGTAACCCCCCCCCCCCCCACACACACACACACACACACACACACACACACACACACACACACACACACAGGCCACTTTTTTTTTAGGTATATGAAGGAATAGGATAGGAAGGCAACAGTAACTCAAATAACCACTCGTTACAACCAAGGTATGCAGAAGAGCATCTCTGAGTGCACAACACATCGAACCTTGAAGCTGATGGGCTACAGCAGCAGAAGACCACACCGGGTGCCACTCCTGTCAGCTAAGAACAGGAAACTGAGGCTACAATTCCCACAGGCTCACCAAAATTGGACAATATACGATTGGAAAAATGCTGCCTGGTCTGATGAGTCTCAATTTCTGGTGGTGGTGGTGGTGTAATAGTGTGGGGGATATTTTCTTGGCACACTTTGGGCCCCTTAGTACCAACTGATCACCGCTTAAACAACACAGCTGACCTATATATACATATATATGTATACATATATACATACATATATATATATATATATATATATATATATATATATATATATTTTTTTTTTTTTTTTTTTTTTCCTCTGAACTTGATTTGAAATGGAAATGCACACACCTGTAAGTGTCCCAATTCAGCAGCTGCTTCCTTCCGAAGATGTGGTCTATGAAGGCGTGGCCTTCTTAACTGCCGTAAACTGCAGTACAAAATGAGACAGTCTGACCATTGCATCACAAAGCGCTACTGCTGCCACCTAGCAACATTGATAAGACATAACTTTTTTTTTTTATAAAAAGGGTTTGATGTTTAAAGACCCTTGATTTTTTAATAGTTGTACCGTTTGCTATTCAACTTAGCTGAAACCCAATACATACATTTAAAAGTGTAAACCTCTGCCCTTTGCTGCCAAATTATTTTCATTACCGGTGATCAATGAATCTTGGGATTGATCACATTTCTCCGCCTCATTTGAAGGAGCCTCTGAATCGGGGCAGCCTAGTCATGCCACTCTGACGCAACCAGTCTTTAAATGCAGCATCCGAAGGATGCAGCCTGTGAACTGGGACCCTTATAAAAGGCCTTACAGCTGACATAATACATATCATAGCAAAAACCAAGTCATGAGGTGAAGGAAATGCCTGCAGAGCTCAGAGACAGGATTATATGAAGGCACAGATCTAGGGATTGCTACATAAATAATTCTGCTGCACTGAAGGTTCCCAAGAGCACAGTGGCCTCCATCATTCTTTAATGGAAGAAGAGCTGACTGTCTGGTCAAACTGAGCAATAGTGGGAGAAGGAACTTGGTAAGAGAAGTGACCAAGAACGCACTGGTCAATCTGGCTGTGCTCCAGAGATTCAGTGTGGAAATGGAAAAAACTTCCAGAAGGACAACCATCCCTTCTGCACTCCATCAATCTGGGCAAATGCAGGGTGGTCAGCCTCTCCTCAGTGAAAGACACATGACAGCTGCTTGTAGTTCGAAAAAAAACACCTAAATGACCTCAGACTATGAGAAACAAGATTCTGTGGTCTCATGAAATGCCAATGAGAAAACTGACACTGCTCAACACCTGCACAATACTATCCCACTGGTGAAGCATGGTGGTGGCACCATCATGCTGTAGGGCTGTATTTCAAAAAACACATCCCTGCACCCTGAGGTTTTCCAAACAGCAGCGTGACACTCCAAGATGCTGCAGGGAAAATGTTTCATGGATTGATTAAATCAAGGTTGAATTTTTTGGGAGGAACATGCAGTACTATGTATGGTGTAAAAATAAAACTGCATACCAATGTGAAAACATCATCTAAAGGTGAAGTATAGTGAAGGGAGCATCATGATTTGGTGTCTGTGTCTGAACAGCTCGACATCATGGAGGGGAAAATTAATTCCCAACTTTATTAAGGTATCTGCTTATCAGTGTCAGGGTGGCAAAGAAAATCCACCTGTTGCAGTGGCCCAGTCAGAGCCCAGGCTGTCCAAAATTCCTGCTTATCATTGTGCAGGTCTGATCAGCAGCTGCTGGAAGAGGTTGTTTGAGGTTATTGGCACTAAAGGAGGTTCAACCAAGGATTCACTCACTTTTTCCACCAGCAATATCAATGTTTAACAGGTATGTTCAATGATGTGACATAACCTTAGGGACACTGAATGACCAATCAATGCAGAAAACCAGTCATTCCAAAGGGTTCAAACACTTTTTCTTGTCACTGTATGTCAATGTGATATTTAACTTCTTCTCTTAAAATAAATTTTCAAAAATGTCAGTTTTCACTTTGTGATGTTGGAATATTGAGTGTTGACTGATGAGAGAAAAAATAAGTTATGTAATAAATGTAAATAAAAAGTGAAGGGGTCTAAATACTTTCTGAATGTACTGTATTAACATACATTCAAGACATCAGGTTACTCTGAGATGTTCTCCTTTTAGCCATGACCTGATCTTGGACCAATGTCTAACTTATTGCAGTTGTATAAGTACTACAAGGCATTGTTTGATGATTTTGCTGACTGAGCATGGCAAGAGAACTCTGAAGTAAGAAAGCACAGTTTTTCCTGACAACAGAATATGACTTGTTTGGACTTTTCAATGCTATTTATTGATAGTTTCAGTTTTTAGCCAGATTTTAAATAAAACATTTTTAATACAAGGATGTATCAATAGAAGATAAAAGAAGATGGCTGAATGTTGGCACGAACCAGGGACAAACCAGCGAGTACAGCGTGTAGAGTGGATTTTCTTAATATAGAAGATAGAACCAGGAAAAATACATTTACTTGCTATAGCTTACTAGCATTAGGAAGTCATCAGTCCACTTCCACACTCTGTCCTGCTCCAGAGTGCCGACCCAGGGCTCTTGAAATGTGTAGTTGAAAGCAGTCTGGGCAATGTTTGTAGAAATGGGATTGAGCAGAAGGAAGGGGATACACAGCCACTGAAAACAGATACAGAGATAATCAAACTGAAGACCTTTGCACAACAAACAAGTTGGTTATTTTGTCAGATATCAAACTGAAAATATGACCTTTGAACATTTGATCATTTCAAAGGGTTAAATAACTGTTAATGACTACTCTCTGTAACCATAACCCTGTGAGAAAAAACTGCTTTCTAGTGGTTTAGAAACAACAACATGATACCTGTAGATACTGTATGTCTTTAAAATTAAGGTGTGCTATTGCACAAGATGCTGTAACTCACCAAACTGATGAAAACTAGAGAGAGCTGGATGACGTCAGTGTAGGCCACTGAATAAAGGCCTCCTAACAAAGTGTAGATGATAGCCACGGCTGATGAGATCCAAACAGAATAAACATAGGGCAAGTCTAGTATCACACTCATAGTTGATCCTGCAAAAACACAAACAGATGTGTAAATGTAACTGCTTTAATGGCAACCACTATTATGTTCCTTGATTTGTACTCTGGGTGTGTTTACCTAGGCCAAGAAGAGTGCAGGAAACCCACAGCACATCCACCAGCAGAGTAGGCAGTACCAGAGCACCACTCAGCACTCTGCCATACTTTATCTGGAATGGGTCCATCATGGTGATATACTTCTTGTCCCTCATTGGCTTGACAAAGAAAAGACCACCTTGTCCAGTGGATGAGATATTAACTATTATTTTGTATTTGATATTTGAATAAATTTTTAAAAAATTCTATTTTGCATTACACATTTTTCACTACATCCTTCAGTTTCTTTGATGCTTTGTGCAATGTTCCTCTTTCTTCTCTCCCTCTCCTGCTCCTACCAACTACTGCCCCCATGATCCTACTCAACACCTACTGCTAAACTATTAAAATTATCATTATTATTGGTAGTAGTATAGTCATTTTTATTATTATTATTGTTGCTGTTACTGTTATGATTATTATCATTACCATTGTGTGGAGGTCTTTCCCCCTGCTCTCTCTCCCCGTCACTCTCAACTCCCAACTGGTTGAGGCAGATGGCCGCCCACCCTGAGGCCAGTTCTGCTTGATGTTTCTGCCTCTTAAAAGGAAGTTTTTTCTTGCTGCTGTCACCAAGTGCTTGCTCATGGTGGAAACTAGGAATGGGTATCATTAAGATTTTAACGGGACTGCTACTTATTGATCCAGCACTTGAACGGTACTCTTATCAGCACTTTTTGTTCATTTGTAAGAGAAAAAAAGAACAACAAAAGGCCACATGCAGTGATAGCAGCTGTTCTGGATAAAATAACTGATATAAACTAAACTTTTCCAACAAACAATAAATATGTTGCCATGGCTGAAGTGAGTTAAGCTGTAGGCTTCAACTTGAGCCCTGTTTTTTAGCCCATGTTTGTTTACATTTTGTAAAATGAAGTACCAAATCAGCTATTTTAAGTTCCTGTTTGTTATGTACCACTGTTTGTACTGACAACTATCACTGGATGACAGACTTAGGATCTTCTTTTTTCTCTGATTTCCAAGCATGGATGTTATGTACATTTACATTTTTTGGGGCATTTTTTCGTCTTTATTGGGAGGAAAGGGGCAGAGAGAATGACACACGGTAAAGAGTTGGGACGGTCGGAGTCGAACTCGCCTGCTAAGAGCATCAGCTCATGTGGTACGCACCTTAACCACTCCGCCATTGGGCCGCCCCTTGACTCGGATTTTTGACACAAGAACTGAGACTAATGTGAGTATCAGATGTTTTTGGTACAAAATGTGAGTTTTGGATAATGATATTTGATGATTTGTTAAATGAGCTTATTCATCTGATTTGTTTTGAAGATCAGCCCATTTTATTTTGTCAAAGTAGCTCTCAGTGTAAAAAAGGCAACAGATCCCTGTAAGTACGCCTGACAGTACGCCTTACCTAATATGAATGACACAGAGTATTGCATAGGCATAAGAGCCCATATCAAGCCCAGTTTAGGAGTGTACACTGCCTCAGCTAGACCAAGGATAAAACCACCTCCGACCCACGTAGCTGCAGAAAAATCACACACACAAACACACACACACACAAACAAATAAAACACTTCCATTAGAATATGTTTTCCTGCAGGATGTGCAGATTTGCAAGTGTGAGTATGCTGTAGCCCAAATATTACTGAGGTATGTGGTTGCGGATAAAACAATAATCCATAAAACTATAGTAGATAAATAAAAAAAAAATAAATAAAAGAATGGTCTGTTGTTTTGCAGATTTGCTTTTGTAGATTCAAATGTCTTTACATGCAGTAAGAGTCATTACCACCAGAACTAGGAATGAAACAACAGGTTATTTGTTTAAGATAAGCAAGGTTGTATCAACAGACAGACCCCTCTTACTATCCGTAACTGTGGGTGTTTTAAAATATCTTTTCCAGTCCCTAATACATTTAACAGTGATTTCTGGGTAGTGTTTTCAGTGATTTCACTATATGTTGTTGGTTATTGAAGATGATCCACTCGTAGTAATTAAAAATGCAATACTTCATGTGCTGCAGTACAAAGTTAGAATGAAAGCAATGAGTTTACCAATGCAGCCTTGAAAGTGTTATTTCACAGCAGCCTGGTATTGCACAAGTTTGAACCTACCTGACCGCAGAGACTTTGGCACATTTGTTGTTGCTGTTAAATTCTGCTGGTCTGGCAGTGAAATAAAGATCTAATGTGTTTCAAATGGAATGAAGACAGCATGTATTTTGGCCATAAAGTTCATGCTGCCATAGCAATCAAGCCTACACTTTTCACATAACACAGTCAGCAATTTAAATTGCACACCACAACATCTTGAATGCATTAGGCATGGCACATCTGTGGCTTGAATCATAAAATCACAGCCCATGACTTGAGTGAAATGTAATCCTAAAATCAGATTAGTTAATATAATCTGCCCCCTAATGTATTATTTGGCCCCAGTGAAATCAACAGTATCCAAAGCATTACTAAATTGCAATGGTCTGTGAACCTGCAGCCTGGCTAGCCTTGTCCCTAAATAAAAAACATTGATTTGGATGTTATCTTTAATAAAAATACACAATGCTCCCTGAGTTAGCATGCACTTTGATGCACTAATCGACAATAAATGATGTTGATGTTGTCATTATTGGCTCTGTTTTAACGATCCAAAGCGCATGATCTAAGGCGTGTGGTGCTAGTGCATTTAGGGCGTATCCATGTCATTTTTGCTATTTTAACAGCAGCAAAAACAGTCGCTTCGCCAGGCTTATGGTTCAATAGACTTCTACTTCATTTCTTAATTATTCATGGGTTGTTCTGGGCGTGACATTCAATAACCCAATTGCAATGCCTTCTGCCATTGCCTTTCAAGCCAGGTGCACTTGCACCTTGGCAGATTGCTACTATAATTGCCCAGTGTCAGTACAGAGTCAGATTCTATTTGCGGTCAGTTGATTACATATTGTGACTGACCAGTGAGTCCAGTCCTGACACACGCACACAGCGGCTCTGTGCGTCCTGAGGGGCAAAGAAAGGCTGAGCGAATCAACGCACTGCGCACAGCTGTACACTGATGTAAAGGCACAAATCACAATGCTACAAATATTTTATGTTATATCATGAGAAGCATGAACAAATCTTTAATTCGTTATGAAACTGTGGTGGACAAATTTAGGTGATGACAGGGAAATACTGCGGATTTACCAGGTAGTAAGAAAGAGACATCCCAGACACATGACAACATTACACAACACACGTCACAAAGAATGCTCCAGCCTTGTCTGTATTGTAATGTTCTGCCAGACTTATCCCAACATCTAAGCGCACTGTCACCACACTGTGGTCATGAGAGTGTATGCACTCTATGCATCTGTGCATGTTGCCACATACTACTCTTATGGTAATGCTCCCCTAAAACAACAACAACAACTGCGCCACAGACTTGAGACCAGGTTTTTCTCTTGTCAATCGTGCAATCACTTTCTGCTGCCTCAAGAAAGCAATGTTCTAACAATGCGACTGACCACACCTCATGCCCATGGCTGCACAGATGAGCAGTGCATCTGTGCAGTGTGTCTGCTATATAAAAACAGCATGGGCACTGGATGGGAAAATGACAGCTGCGTCGGTCAGACATTTGTGATGTACTGTGCTCTTTTTTGTGCTGGGTGTAAAATAGGGCCCTGTATTCAGAGAGGAGACAATTGTCCGGTATCCACTGTTGGCTTCAGAGAATAACATATAAATCTGGAAAAAATATAACTCATGACAAAATAAACCTATTTATGATCGTATTATATATTATAAATTAGGCTGCAGATGAGTTTCTGAGTCCCACTGAACAAATCACCTGTCATGGTGAAAATCCCAACCAGCAATTTGATATTTCTGTCTCCAAGGAGCATCACTTCAGTCCTGTTTCCACGGCTGGTCCTCTCAGCCTTCCTGGACTTCTGGGCAGCCCACAAGCCTGTCCCCAGAATAAGGATGTAGAACAACACCACCGCAATCACACCCGGGATGTTCAGAGCCATGGTGGTCAGCCACTATGGAGCACACTGACAAACAGATTGACTACATGTATAACAAATACTGAGACTGTATATTTACCAAGAGTGTGCAAGCACAAAGGTCACTGACTGAATCTGTTTTAGTGGCACTCCTCAGTTCACCAGAGGTTGCAATATTTTGGTAAATTTGGCATAACCAAGATTTACTTCTCGCTATTAATTATATTAATATTATAAATTCTCTTGAAAAAGGGATTTTAATGTTAGATAGTTTTTCAAGCAGAAACCTCCTAACATTCTCTGGTTTCAGCTTCACCAATGTGAGGATTTTCTGCTGTTCACTCTTTTATGTCACTGAATGTTGAATATCTATTTTAGACATTTTTCACCATTTTCTTATCTTTTGTAGCCCAAATAATACATTTGTTAACAGAGGACAGAATACAGAAAATAACTGGTAACTGCAGCTCTACATGGCAAGAGCTACAACACCCCGAGTAAACCACCCCCATGGGTCAAGAAAAGCACCACTAAAGCACAAAATAGACTCTACTACAATGGCCTTCAAAGGCTGTGACAATGCCAGTTGCAGACAAGTGAGTCCATGTAAAATTATATTAACATATACACAGTGTAACTACAGTATGTAGACTGTAGCTGTTACATATTTCATGACATGACTTTGTATACACCCACTCCATTAACGACTTCCGTCTGGCCAACGATCTGAATGAGTTCTACTGCCGCTTTGAAAGACAATGGGACAAGCCTGACACTAACCTCCACATCAGAGCCACATCAGAACCCCCCTCCTCCTCCCCTACCAAAGGAACGTCTCTCTCTATCCTGGAGAGAGATGTCAACAGGCTTTTTAAGAAGCAGAACCCCCGCAAAGCAGCCAGTCCTGACTCTGTCTCTCCATCATCCCTGAAGCACTGTGCTGATCAGCTGTCTCCAGTGTTCACGGACATCTTCAACACCTCACTGGAGACCTGCCACGTGCCAGCCTGCTTCAAATCCTCCACCATCATCCCTGTCCCCAAAAAACCAAGGCCCACAGGACTAAATGACTACAGACCCATTGCCCTGACCTCTGTGGTCATGAAATCATTTGAGCGCCTTGTCCTGTCCCACCTCAAATCCATCACTGACCCACTCCTGGACCCCCTGCAGTTCGCCTACAGAGCCAACAGGTCTGTAGATGACGCCGTCAACATGGCTCTCCACTTCATCCTCCAGCACCTGGACTCCTCAGGGACCTATGCCAGGATCCTGTTTGTGGACTTCAGCTCTGCCTTCAACACCATCATCCCGGCTCTGCTGCAGGACAAGCTCTCCCAGCTGAGCGTGCCTGACTCCACCTGCAGGTGGATCACCGACTTCCTGTCTGACAGGAGGCAGCACGTGAAGCTAGGAAAGCACGTGTCTGACTCCCAGACCATCAGCACTGGATCCCCGCAAGGCTGCGTTCTTTCTCCTCTGCTCTTCTCCCTGTACACCAACACCTGCACCTCCAGCCATCAGTCTGTCAAGCTCCTGAAGTTTGCAGACGACACCACTCTCATTGGACTCATCTCTGATAGCGATGAGTCTGCCTACAGGTGGGAGACTGACCGTCTGGTGACCTGGTGCAGGCAGAACAACCTAGAGCTTAACGCTCTGAAGACAGTGGAGATAATAGTGGACTTCAGGAAGAGCCCAGCCCCACCCACCCCCATCTCCCCGTGCGACTCCCCCGTGGCTACCGTGGAGCATTTCCGCTTCTTGGGAACCACCATCACACAGGATCTCAAATGGGAGCTAAACATCAGCTCCCTCATCAAAAAAGCTCAGCAGAGGATGTATTTCCTGAGGCAGTTGAAGAAGTTCAACCTGCCAAGGACTATGATGGTGACCTTCTACACCTCCATCATTGAGTCCATCCTCACCTCCTCCATCACCATCTGGTACGCTGCTGCCACGGAGAGGGACAATAACAGACTGCAGTGTATCATCCACTCTGCGGAGAAGGTGATTGGCTGCAATCTTCCGTCCCTCCAGGACCTGTACGCCTCAAGGACTTTGAGGCGTGCAAGGAAGATTGTAGCTGACTCCTCCCACCCTGGACACAAACTTTTTGTGACACTCCCCTCTGGCAGGAGGCTGCGGTCCTTCAGGACCAAAACCTCTCGCCACAAAAACAGCTTCTTCCCATCTGCTATTAGCCTCATCAACAAGGCTAGAGAGCCCCACTGTTGCTGATCCCCCTGATCCTCAATTGCACCAATCACCAGAAAAAATTCATTGTATGTGAAAACATACTTGGCAATAAAACTGATTCTGATTCTGATTCTATGAGGACCAAGCGTTTACAACCTGTAGTTTGCTGACTTCCTAACACGTATTATTGTAGCCTCATTTCCCTGGATGCGTGTTGCTATTGAAACAGCACTGGTCCGAATGTGTTTTACTGAGCTACTGACATTAATAAACTGCTAACAATTACCCATATACACAAAAACAGTAAGTTAGCAAGCAGTTAATTACGTTAGCTATTTTACAATAGTTTCACAACTAGCTAGTGTTAGCTAAATAGCAAAGCTTAAGGAGGAGAGGAGGAGAATAAGTGTATTCATACCCTCAGGAGCAATAACTAAGATGTTTGCAGAGTGGTAATTTACAGGCATATCCCTTTGATTGAACTTACTTTGACGTCTGTGCATCCACCACGATCTGTTTCTGTGGTTGCTTGTTGTGTTTTTGGGGAAGCTGCGGTTTGGCAGGTACTCAAACACACGACTCGCTCCCTAGCGTCAAACGAATCTAACGAAATCCAATGAAAACGGTCGTTAAAACCTAACCGTTATCAGCCCGAACCCACAGTATACACAACAGCAGGGGAGCGCGGATCGATCCCAATACAGTGGATACTACAGTTACCACGTCTTGATTTTCACAATCAGTTCTAGGTTCAGTACAATCGATACTAGTTTCAGTTTCTGTCTTATATTTGGACTGATTTCATTAAAGAGAGCTGTCTATCTAAATATGGGCGCAACTGGTGCACACTCTCTATATCTAGTCCTCAGTTGTGAATGGAGACAGCGCGGACTGTGATGTGTGTGAGGAGGCGGCAGCTGCAATGTGGTAGAACGCTTTAAAAAAAACCACGAGAAATAACGGAGAAGGGAGGCGGAGCCCTGACACAGAGGCAGAGGCAGGGAAATGAATAGTCTAGTCGATCTTCGGTATTGGTTTTTGTTACATTTTCAAACTGTCATTGGCCATCATTAGCTGATACTATAGCAGACTGATTTAAGTTTCTCTTCTGAAGTGTTATAAATTATGTAAAAATGCTGCGCTATGGTTTTCCCAAATAAAAAAATGAGAGCTAGAATTGCTGGCTGCAGTTGTCTGCCTCTGCCAACCAGTCAAGTTGCAGGAAATATGGTCACAATCACCCCGTCCTGAGTTACAGTAATGAATAACAGCCAGAAGTGTTTTTGGATATGATGTCACAGTGAAGTTGACCCTCTGCCATTTAGATAAACATTGTCATCATTTCATTTTATCCTTATAGACATTTGAGGAAAATTGTGTCACATTAGTGAACGAATTTATGGATTATGGACAAAAAACATGTTTTTTTGAGGTCACGGTGACCTTGACCTTTGACCACCAGATTCTAACCAGTTCATCCTGGAGTCCTGAAGTGAATGTTTGTGCCAAATCTAAAGAAATTCCCATGTGGTCGTGGGATATCACATTCAACAGGCCAAAAATATGTTTTGTGAGGTCACAGTGACCTTAACCTTGGACCTTTGACCAGGTTAAAAACTTGATTTTTGATGGGGGTCTTTAAATATAGACTCTATTCACTCATTCAAATAATATATTCAGCCAATTGAAACATGATATCTAAATTCATTAATGTAATTGAAAAAAAAAACAAACATATAAATATATGTTTGCAGTGCACAATGCAGGGTGGGCACATTATCCATGCTTTGCAGACACTTTAGTGGCTCTTCCCGATCAACTTAACATCCAGGAGAGATGCAGTGCTTAAGTAGCTGTTTTTTCACAACACAAGAAAAGGAGAAAGACTCAAAGAAATTCAGAAACAGTTGAATCCTCCAGGACACAAACTAATATTAGTTGAAACAGGTAGCAAGCTAGCTGCTGAGCTGTCAGTGCAATGCCAATGTCATTTCAAAGGTGTTGAAAGGTTTTGTGGTCTCACTGTCAGCACCTTCCTGGACAACAAGATTTTAAAATCTTGGGCTCCCCGATGCAGCAAACATTGAACACATTAAAGGGTGACTCATCACTGAAATCAGTAGTCAGCTACATCAGTGTCAGCTCCTGAATCTACCTCAAGCTCTGCCTCAGCGTGGCTCCTGCTACTACCTCAAGCTTCCCTGCAGAGGCTGCTGCATCCCAACCTGCAGCAAAAAGATGGGATATGGGCAGAGTTTCATACTCAAATGCTTGCATCCAAGCAGCATTACATGAAAATGTTTTGCCTGTATCTAACTCAGTGGCTCTCAACGGGGAGCTGGGACCTTGGGAAATATTTCCTTGGACACGGGAGGGTCTTGCTGGTAAGAAACAATTGCATTAACTAATGGAGCTGAAGGAAAGAAGAATGGTTGAGGATTGCGTGTGCACTATTGTTTGGTTATTTGAACTTGATAAAAGTCATTACAGTTTTATTCTCTGCAAATTTTGATTTTCTAGAAGGCAGAACAATTACAAATTCACTGGAAGGAAAAAAATGTTTTAATTAATTTAATATTTCTGAGCAAATACACATTCAATTTACAACAAAAAAAAATGTTTTATTTCCCTTTAAAATTGCCCTGTATATTCACATGAATGTGATTACATAATTAAAAGTGGAAAGCAAAAAAAAAAAGTTCGGCTTCTCTTCATGTTTACATGTACACAGTGCATCCAGAAAGTATTCATAGCGCTTCACTTTTTCCACATTTTGTTATGTTACAGCCTTATTCCAAAATGGATTAAATTCAATTCATTTTTACCTAAAAATTCTACACACAATACCCCATAATGACAAACTGAAAAAAGTTTGCTTGAAATTTTTGCAAATATATTAAAAATAATTATTCACAGACTTTGCCATGACACTCAAAATTGAGCTCAAGTGCATCCTCTTTCCACTGATCATCCTTCAGATGTTTCTACAACTTGATTGGAGTCCACCTGTGGTAAATTCAGTTGATTGGACATGATTTGGAAAGGCACACATCTGTCTATATAAGGTCCAATAGTTGACAGTGCATGTCAGAGCACAAACCAAGCCATGAAGTCCGAGGAATTGTCTGCAGACCTTCGAGACAGGACTGTGTTGATGCACAGATCTGAGGAAGGGTACAGAAAGATTTCTGCAGCATTGAAGGTCCCAATGAGCACAGTGGCCTCCATCATCCGTAAATGGAAGAAGTTTGGAACCACCAGGACTCTTCCTAGAGCTGGCCGCCTGGCCAATCTGAGCGATCGGGGCAGAAGGGCCTTAGTCAGGGTGGTATTCAAGAACCCGATGGTCACTTTGACAGTGCTCCAGCGTTGCTCTGTTGAGAGAGAACCTTCCAGAAGAACAACCATTTCTGCAGCACTCCACTAATCAGGCCTGTATGGTAGAGTGGCCAGACGGAAGCCACTCCTCAGTAAAAGGCACATGACACCCCGTCTGGAGTTTGCCAAAAGGCACCTGAAGGACTCTCAGACCACGAGAAACAAAATTCTCTGGTCTGATGAAACAAAGATTGAACTCTTTGTCCTGAATGCCAAGCATCATGTCTGGAGGAAACCAGGCACCGCTCATCACCTGGCCAATACCATCCCTACAGTGAAGCAAAGTGATGGCAGCATCATGCTGTGGGGATGTTTTTCAGCAGCAGGAACTGGGAGACTAGTCAGGGTCGAGGGAAAGATGAATGCAGCAATGTACAGAGACATCCTCGATGATAACCTGCTCAAGAGTGCTCTGGACCTCGGACTGGGGCGAAGGTTCAGCTTCCAACAGGACATCGACCCTAAGCACACAGCCAAGATAACAAAGGAGTGGCTTTGAGACAACTCTGTGAATGTCCTTGAGTGGCCCAACCAGAGCCCAGACTTGAACCTGATTGAACATCTCTGGAGAAATCTGAAAATGGCTGTGCAATGACGTTCTCCATCCAGCCTGATGGAGCTTGAGAGGTTCTGCAAAGAAGAATGGGAGAAACTGCCCAAACATAGGTGTGCCAAGCTTGTAGCATCATACTCAAAAAGACTTGAGGCTGTAATTGCTGCCAAACGTGCTTCAACAAAGTATTGAGCAAAGGCTGTGAATACTTGGCCAAAAAACATGTTATATTTTTTTATAAAGCAAACTTTTTTCACTTTGTCATTATGAGGTATTGTGTGTAGAATTTTGAGGTAAAAAATGTATTTAATCCATTTTGGAATAAGGCTGTAACATAACAAAATGTGGAAAAAGTGAAGCGCTGTACATGCTTCAGTTGGAATCAACCCAGGTCTCACAAGTGGCAGGTGTACACTGATCAGCCATATTATGACCACGATATTGAGTCGCTCCCCCTTTTGCCACCAAACAGCTCTGACTCGTCAAGGCATGGACTCCACGAGATCTCTGAAGGTATGCTGTGGTATCTGGCACCAAGCCATCAGTAACAGATCCTTTAAGTGCTGTAAGTTGTGAGGTGGGGCCTCCATGGATAGGACTTGTTTTTCCATCACATACCACAGATGCTTGATTGAATTGATTGACCTTGCAGTCCTGCAGTTTTGGAGATGCTCTGACCCAGTAGTCTAACCATCACTTTTTGGTCCTTGTCAAAGTCACTCAAATGCTTATGCTTCCCCATTTTTTCTGCTTCCAACACATTAACTTAAAGGATGAAATGTTCACTTGCTGTGTAATATATATACCATCCTCTGCCAGGTGCCATTGTAACAAGATAATCAATGTTATGTACGTCACCTGTCAGTGGTCATATTGTTATGGCTGACTGGTGTAAATTCTGTCTTAAAATGATTGCTAACCAAATCATTTAGTGGTCCTTAAAATTAAATAATTACATTAAAATTTGGCCTATTGATGATGCATGTACCTCATAAGTCATGACACACAGCTCTCCCCTCATGAAAGTCCCTTTTAATAATAAAAAGTATCAATATTGGTATTAATACCGGTGATTCTTGCCCTGTATTACTTGGATCAAGTACGTGTTGAAAGGTGGTGCTAATGTGTGTGATGCTTTGGCTGTGTGATATATGACATACAACCATGAGTTACAGTTTCTTAGTTTTTTACAAGTTCCCCACATTTCTCAAAAAACATACAGAGGACATGACCTCAGTGTCCTCAGTGGTAGCTATGGCAATGACTGCTCTATCCTTAAAGCTCTGTGTTTGTACACAAGACCCATCCTGCACAGCTTCAGCTCAGATTCTGGAGGTGTCAAGATGACCCTCTGTGCTTTGTTAAAACCATTTGCTTCTGTCTGTGACATGTGGCAACGTTTCAAAAACATGAGTGTTGTGTGTTCAGTAGTGACTGGTTATTGGCGGCACGCTGACGATTCTAACAAGTTGTAGTTCATCTCTAAGCAAACAAAACACAAAAGCAATTCAACTTTCAACACAAATGTTCTCTGGACTCAACCGTGAGTTGTGTTATTACCCTATGCTTGCATGGTTTGGTAATTTGAAGTACTGTTGTTTACACACATACATACAACAGTTATACTGATGATTTAACTATTTATTTAAATTGAGAAAAGAGATGAGAATACTACTTATTACAGAATATACTGTCAGTGTATTGCTTACGTGTCTTTGGTTATGCTGAATTTCCCTTTGATTACCGTTTTTGGTATTTGGCAAGTAACACTCCTCATTTATTTTGAGTGGTGGGTGTATTGCTGAGATGCACACATTTAGAGAACAGTAAACGCAAATCATTTACATACTACATTCCACTGATGCTCTCTCTGATGACAAGATAAGGAGCGCAAGTGTCATACAATCTTACAAAGTGTCTCAGCTGTCTCCACTGTGTCTCACAAATAGTGACAGCACTCCATGTGCTGTCACTATTTGTATTTCTGTATTCCTACTGAAAAATGTACTTACATTTGTCTTCATTTAACCTGACCAAGCAGACTGTTAAAGTCTTGAAATTGTTACTCAAAATTGAAACACCCTGGAATGGCCTTTTTAACCCTACCTGAGCTACTGAACTTTGGCATGCTCTAAATGAAACATAGAGATGTACAGCACTCTTACTGCTTGTTATGGGGATTCAGACATAACATTTGAACGCTGAATCAAACATTGCATGCCCTATAAGGTTCCTTAAAGTCACATTTTTTCACAAAACCCCAAAATAAAATCACAGTTTAAAAAAAACTGTGGCATTAAGTACTACATCCTATTTTGTTATGGCTATCATGACAGCAAACACCTGTCTGATGTTACTGCCACATTTTACAGAAAGACTGCAACATGAGTATTCTCTGGTTTGGTCTCCTACATCCTCAAACATAGCTACCTGGGTCCCTTTGGCCTGCTATATGTTCAACTCCTCTCACCTTGTTTAATTCAGTTTGCTGTCATTGAGTGGCTGCCTATTTGCGTACAGTATGAAAGGGTTGACGGCTGCACTGAAGGCTGCATAAAGCTGCAGACTGAACTGTTGATCCTCAGTGGGATCAACAGCATGAATAACCCTTTTATACTATAAGGTCATTAAATGTTAACATAAAAATATTGTTTAGTGGAACTTTATGCTATCAAGCTTAACAACCGTTAGTCTGCATCATGGGAGGACTCATTTCAGCAGCCTGATGAGGAGGTCGCTGGCAAAGATTCCAGCGACAAGGATGACAACCATAACCAGCAATGTCAGTCCACGGCGTAAAACAAGTTGCGTTACTGAGAGAACATCTCCCACTGTAGTACTAGTGGATGTACTCTGTCCTGGGCCATGCACCTCCTGGTATGTAGGATCCTCCTCAGTACCCTCACAACTGGATGCAGTAGTAGTGACCTGGGCCTGGTTGTGTTTCGGGTCTGGAGGTTTGAGGGAGAACCTTTAGTGTTAATGTTAAACTGCCACACAAGGGATGTTTCAGTTCGTGTGCTGGTGTTTACCTGTGTTTTCCATCCTAACCATCTCTTTTTCTTCTTTGACCTGGACTCCTGCTCTCACAAGAGCCTGAATGTAGACATTAAGAACAGCTGTCAGTAGCTTGTTTCAACCTCAAATGGAGCTCAGGACAAATTTCCTCGACCATTTTGATTGGTCAAGGGATGTACTGTTGATACGCACCTCTTTAGCAGCCTTCTTCCAATCAAGTTTGCACAGAAATGCAATGAAGAAAATCGACTGCACTAGCACACAAACTGTAAGCCCTGTCCATAGTCCTATTACAGAGATGAAAGGGTTTTAATGGCTGTCCTGAATGTTACTTGACAAACAGGAGAAGTGGCTACATTAGAATTTCAAGACACTATTGGTCTTTTCTTACCTACAATCCCCATGTTCGCTGCAAACATTAGGGACACGCCAATGGGGAAGCCAATGAAGTAGTATCCTACCAGGTTGCACAGAGCACCAACCAACTGTTTTCCTGCTCCTCTAAGAACTCCTCCTGCCACACCCTGTTGACGTCAAACAGATCCGGTTGAAAACATTCTGTCATTTCAGCTAATATTCTGTCAATATCAGATATCAAAAGGATGACATTGTTGCCAAAATTGTTTCTCACCGCAATGGCATCAGCAAGATGCAGGAAACCAAATATGAACATGACGTCGGCAACCCTCTGTAAAATGTCTCTAAAAAACAGAAACAATACAGATGGAGATTCAGTACATCTTATCTTTGTTTATGTACAGTGGGGACCAAAAGTCTGAGACCATTAGTTAATGGTAATTTAATGTTTAATTTTGCATTTGTTTTGACTGTAGTACAATTTTTTTTTCATTACAAATTGTATGAAACATTAATGAATATCTTAGTTTTTAATATGTCCTCCTTTTACTTATTGACAGCATGCATTCAAGCCGGCAAGGACTCCACAACTTTGTGCAAAATCTGATCAAACATGTAATCCCTGCAGGATCTGACATCATATCAAAGACCTTCTTGTAGCGTCACAGAATGCTTGGCTTTCTCAGTCTTCAAGTGCCACCATAAATGTTCAATGGAGTTGAGGTCAGGTGACTGTGGAAAAAAAGTGTATTGACAGTCAGGACTGCTTGGTCTTCTTTGGTCTAAGTCAGTGGTCCCATACCTTTTCCAGCTCAAGGCTCATTTGAAAATCTCAAAAATGTTGGTGGCCCACATCCGACCCCATAAGAAAACAGGCCAAATAATGCCTTCTCAGAGCCCTTTTTATTTTAAGGATAGCGATCGAACATTCAATATAGAACTGAAAGCAGGGAAAGCTCCATTCTTTTTTAGTTGACATGGGAGAGATCACTTGTTGATTTACCATCTGTCTCTTAATTCACTTGCCTTTTAACTCTTCCTGTTGCTAACCAGCTATCCATTTTGATACTCCAGCTTCTGCCATGGATGTAAATCCCAATCACACAATCACTGACATAGCAAACAAGTATACAATGTGGTCTGGAGGCAAAGTGGTTTTAAAAACATTACCTATATTATTATTATATTTTCTATAACTACATCTTTTCACCAAAATTTTACTGTTTATCAAATGATTTGTCGACCCACTTGCATTACCTTCGCAGCCCACCAGTGGGCACCAGCCAACAGGTTGGGAACCACTAGTCTGAGTAGTCCTTGCGAAGCTTTGGGGTGTGATTGGGGTTATTAGCTTGCTGCAGTATGAATCCTTCTCAACACAGATGCAAACCAGAGGGCTTATCATGTCTGAAGAATGAAGTGGTCAGGGTGCAGTAAGTTCAGTGCAGGTATCCACCATCATGTTTCACTGTCAGTTTGTGGTATCATTCTCGTTGGCTCCTTACACGCACCCTTCTGCTTACTGCCATACAGCTCAAATAAGACCTTTTCCCGTCATCCACTGTGAAATGTTGGTATTTACTAGCCCACCCCAAGCTTAGGCCAAGTTTCCCCTGCTGAGAAGTGGTTTAGAAATTGCTACTTGTCCTCAGAAACTGCTATATGACAGCTTTCTTTTGACTGTACTTTTGCTTATTGGAGCCTTGGGTTCTTAATTTAGCAAATTCTGTATGTGTGATGAAGTTCTTTTTTTATCTCTCAGGGAGATAAGCATGATGTATTTATTTTCTGATAATGTGGTCACTTTTGGTCTGCCCAATTGTGCTTTGATCAGCTTATCCAATTTCTGCTAAGTGGTTTTAAGTTCTATGGACTGACCCCAAACATTTAGTCCAGCCATATTTTGAAGCAGAGACAGCCCCTCTTTGCTTAGAATATAAATTTGACTTCTAACAGTAAGTAATGATCTGCTGGAAACTTGAGGCACAGCCTTATTTTAACAAGTGAACACTGGCTGCATGTTGAGTTACTAGAACAAGCCTCTGATTATTAGATAAAATCCACCTGAGTGTCATCTGAGCACATGCTTCAATGGAAGGGATTCAACTCAAGGAAATCTGACCTTCTTGTACAAAGGAATTAAGTTCTTCAATGCCCCAAATTTGCTTAAATTTGGTTGCTGACCTGGAAATCTTAAAGATTTCTTCTTCATTTTACATAACATAATTTCTTTAAATGTTTTTAAATCTTAAATCTTTCTGATTATTTACAGGTTTACATGAAAATATTAGAGATTTTCAAGGTTATCTCAGACTTTGGATGCCACTGTATCTAAATATCTCAAGGCCAACTGAAAAATATGATGAACACGTACCGACATTGCACATGAACAAGATCTTTCCTCCATATCTCAAATTGCAACAAGACACATATAATATGACATAATAACACAATAACCTTCATGAAAAATCATCTTTAGTATCTGTTTCTTGACTACCATCATGGCTAACATATGTTATATTTCACTCAAGACTGGGAAGAGTGTTCTCATGTTAGTTAATTAAGTTTGTTTAGGTACACTGAAATGGAACTAACTGGGTGGCCTCTGAAGATGAGAGGACTAGCTGTCTTAACAGTGCTGGCTTTGCCGTCACCAGTAAGGAGATCAATGTTTGTGAGTCAGCATGACGATTATGATGACTCGTTTAATATGTGACAGTCTGAAAAACAATGTGAAACTGGTACATAGACTGTGACAAGACAAAGACATAACAGCTGAATAATTGTCAGTGCATGAAAGTGAAAGGTTATTGTGCCAGAGATTTTACTCACTGCTCTGAGGTGAAAATGTATCCAATGACATTTCTGGCGAGGCTGAGACTAGCTCCAACAAAACATGCAATGATGACTGCAACAAGAAAGAAAAGGCAAAATATATTGTTAAAAAAGTTGCACTGGAGGAAGATAATTTGTTTAAAACAGTACATATATTTAAATAAAAGGGGAAAAGACAAGAACTCAGACATTCCATTTGTACTGCTAGATGAGAACTGCAGTTAGTACATCAAAACAGAGGACATTTTGGCATCAATAATACATTTACAATGCACTATAAACAACATAAAGTGTAATTATTTTCAATGCAATTTGTGGATTGAATTTAGTGATATGTCCTGTGATGGGCCAATGGTCAAATAAATTGCAAAATGATCTCTGAGATAAACAGCCAATGGAAGAATGTTTTAATAAGTCAGACTAAAAATCTATACAAACATAAATGTATTCTTAAGGTTCTGGGAACACAATAGACTATTTTTGGGACAGAGCTGCAATTCTGGTTATAAGGCCCATGCAGGAAACAACGGCCGACCATAATGACCCTGACAACTACATGGTGATTACTCCATCAACAAAATGGTATCAATTTGTGTTTGTCCTGATACTGTATGGCTTTAAAAAAAAGTATAATTTCACTTTATCAACACATCATTTTCAGATGATAATTTCTCATGTATTACTACGCATTTTCCCTTTTAAGTGTATATGTTTTAATGTGCTTCACGTGACTTGTGTAAAGGGTTTTTTTTGTGTTGATGGGACACAAATATAAACCCCTTAAAAACCTCCCATAAAAAACCCTGAAGTGGAGCCCCTGATGATGTGAGTTGTAGCCAGTGTCAGGGAACATCATGAGAAACGTTTAAGGGTAAATCTGTAAATTATAGCATCTGCCTCTTGTTTGAATTTCTGTTGAAAATTGAAATGTGATAGCAATTGTTTGCTAGCTACGAAGAGAGGCAAAGGACATGTATATGTAACATCACTGACATGAAAGGTAACAGTATGAGGGCAATGCCCTGGCCTCCAGCACCACTGCAAGTAACCTCAGAGTCATCTTTGATCAGGACATGCCTTTTAACTCCCACATAAAACAAACTTCAAGGACAACGCAAAAATCAGGCACATCCTGTCTATAAACGGTCTGTTTATTACTTCTAGGTTGGATTATGGCAAGTATTTAATATCAGGCTGCCCCAACAAGTATTGCAAAAAGTTCTTTAAATTATATATTCATATATATCATCATATTATATTTACATCATATTTCTCCCATAATCACTTCTCTCACTGGCTCTCTGTAAAATCCAGAATCTAAAATCTTCTCACCTACATACCCTCATAGTACTTTTTATTTTATGAAATGTAACATTAAAAATTCAACTTGACATGAAACAAGTGTTATTGGGAAAAATACTATAATGGAATTAAAAAACAGACTTACAGGCACTAAAAAAATCTATTATCAAATAAAAATGTAGTTCTATAAAACTCGATAAAACTACAAACATTTAAGGATAATGATTCGGGTTTCACAAACTATTGTTTCATTTATATATTTTACAGAAGTTATTCATATGATTATTTATTTTATCATTTATTTAAAACTGAACACTTTAGAGCTTCATGTGAAACCACTGGCCCAAAGAGGTAAAGGCATTTCAGTACTTTCAAAACTTTCTGTGTTGGTTCTTACATGCGCAGATGATGGGGACTTTACATGATAACTTGGCCTGCTCTATGTTTCCTGCACCAAGAGCATTTCCAACCCGTACACTAGCAGCAGCAGAGAATCCTAATGGGAACTGTGGGAAAAATAGAAAGGTAATACCTTTTCTGTAAATATAATTTCACTGGAGCAATGGCCTATGCACAAGCAGTGAATCAGCAATTATAATTACCATGTAAGCTACAACAGCCAGCTGATATGTTATTGACTGAGCTCCCAGCTCAGCCTCACTAATCACACCTGCCAGGAATCCTCCCACCTCAAACATCCACCACTCTAGACAGAGCATGAGCATACTGGGAATGGCCAACTGGACGAAGGGTCCCCACTCCTGTAGACAGTCGAGTGACCAACCTATGGGTCAGGGGTCCAGAAGTTAAGCAAGTGTGTAGAATGCAATAATACCTTTTCATTTACGGTAATTTACGTTTAAATTTTTCAGTTCATGTTAGCAGTAGCTTGGCCATGTGCTGATGTGAGAAAATGTATTAATTTGAGTTCAGCATTTGAAACTATTCAAATGCTGCAGGTGTGTTTTAGAAATAATAATAAAATGGGCTTAGCGTTAAATAGAGGTTGAAAGTGCTCACTCAATACATAACTTATCATGCAATCTTTTACTTCAGAAAAGGACCAGAATACTACTTTACTGTATTACTAGTAAATTAATAGCTAGTCTATGTATGTGTTCTGACAAATGATGGAACTTAAACGTGCTAACCCTGAGCAGCTACGTCACAATTGTAACCTCTCCTCCACACTACATTACACAGTTATAGAGTGTTACTAATTTTGTCAATCATTATGCACTGGAACGTTAACAATTGACAACTATTGTTGTGAAAGACCACTAACTTGAAAAATGACGACGGACAAAATTAGAGAGAATGAGAAAATTAATACCATCAACTACATAAAAAGAAAAAAAACTAATTTCAATCATTTCATGTGGTGGTCTAAGACTGGAAGACATCTTACCTCCCCATGTGGCCTTGTGCAGGCCCCTCCAGCAGATGTAAACATATAAGACCACTGCCAACAAATACTGAGATATGGCATTGGCTGCTGCAGATCCACTTAAAATAAAAATATCAGATTTTAGAGCAAAGAAGAAATGTTGGTAAAAACATTTTTGACTTTTTATGTATGTTTTGTTCAAATAGTCATTTGGGTTCTTAAGGATGTTACTATAGCCCCTTTTCCACTGGTCAAAAAAAACCTGCCAAGACATGCTAACATCAGGTTTTTGTCCACAATGGAAAAGGGTACAATCGGCATTCCCTCCCGAGTCAAATGACTCTGTAGTAGACACAGGTATTAATCGGCTCTAGCTCCAATTGGCAGTGATGTAAACACAACACTTGGGTGTCTCCCCTTTTCTGTGCTGTGACGTCTTTCAGAGTGTAGAAATTATAAATTGCCCAGCGTGGTGCTGTTAAACCAGAAACACCATAGCTACACAGCGCTTGGAGATTAAAGAGTCATAAAAAACACACAATCACCAATCGAAGAGTCTCATACGGAGGCTCCATGCTTACAGGAGCACCAACCCGGGGATGAGAGTCTGCAAGGCAGCTAAGAGCTCACTTTCTCCCTTGCGTCTGTGTGTGTGTGTGATGTGTAACTGAATATGATGACATTGCTTTCCACAGTTGTGTGTCTCTTCTCTCCGATCAGAAAAGCACACTCGGCTGGCAGCATTAAAGGAGTCTTTTTTCGCCTTTTTTAGCAGGTTTACCAGCATTTTAAAAACCCACTTATAGTCGCTAATTTTGGTGTAAAAAGACTTAAAATCTGTGTACATTGTTACCCAATATTCAGTCTGATTATTGGGCTTGGACAGATTGATGGAATGGCCAACATAACTAAAGTCATTAAGTCATTATAAGCAATTGAGTACCAAATACACTAATAATTATTGAGCTCTATTATAATAATGATGTGGGAAAACTTACGCAACACCCAAATCCAGACGATAGAGGAAGATGTAGTTGATGACTGCATTGAGGATATTTGCAATTGCCCCAGTTATCACCTGAGGCCATATAATTCCCTGTAACGTACAGCACAACATTGGCTCAATATTCATTTTAATGGCAGAATGAAGTTTCTGTCAAGAAAATTTGAGAACAAGAAAAAAGTGTCACCTGATTTTGTAGATACCTCCCTTGCAGCTGGTACATAAAAGCTGCCTGAGGGAGGAAAACATGAAATTGCAACAGTGTCACTTTAACATAGGTAGAGTATAAGAGTATTGTTTAAGCAATAAGACACGACTGTGAGTCTGCAGCCCTGCTAGCAGATCTAAGAGGCTGCACTTAGGCACTTAGTGGCCTCACAATGGCCACTGTGCCTCACAATGACAATGCTAGCATGATGATGTTTAGCAGATGCATGGCCAGTGTACATGAATGGTCATGAATGTATGCATTTTCAGGTGTGATAGTATGGATGGAGATTGTTTCAAATACAAGCTTAAACAGTCTTCAGAACAGACATTGTTTTTGTTGCAAAACGCTGTTTTAAAATAAAGCCGTGGTGTTGTGGACATAACCAAAGTAAAGCCAAGACTTAAGACAATGTTATAATTATGCAAATATTTAGTCATAAACCACAGTATCTGACAAATTAAAATTTTGATCTGGTGACAGTGCAAAATGAAATCGCTGAAACTAATGTCATGATAATCATTCCTATAGATGAAAAAATTTCAATAGCAACCCAAAAACCTGCCAGTTGTGCTGGATGAAAAGTCAGGGGATCACCAAAGTCGGCAGGATTCATCCTCTGGGATGTATGTATGGGAATATTTGTACCAAATGTCATAGAAATACATCCAATGAACAGACTGGATTTTGAGATATTTCAGTCTGGACCAAACAGAGCAACACTGGCATCCATAGAGACATGGTGCTAACATGACCTCTTTGAGAGTTTTGTAACTATTGTATTAGTGTCTAAAATGTATCAAACTCACCGGCAGAGCAGGCATGAAGATCTTCACATACAGCTGGGAGAGACTTCATGCAGAAAGACAAACAGAACAAATAATGTTTGCATGTGATATTGTGGGATATTGTACATAAAATGGGAATGTATGAGGTTACGAGTCATTAGGATTCTTCTTTCTGTGAAAATCTTTATCAAAGTTCATGGTGACTTTTCTTTTGAGTCTTATTTCTTTTTAAGCAGTGATGAAGTTTAGAAACAGTAAATATTTAAAAAGAAAGAAATCTTTCTTTATTTCTAAAAATTCAAACATGGACTTCAGATAAGGCTGTGGTGCTCTGCCTCATCTTTATCTAACACAACCTTTGTTTGGCCCTTGCCAAGTTCAAATTGAGCTGTTCAAAAATGCAGTAGGAGTTAACTGTGATTGGTTTTTCATTTTAGAAAATAAAATAAAATTCATTCCACTGACTAAAATCTTTGCATCTTTAAAGTAACAAGTACAATAACAGTAACAATAATAGAAATGTAGTGGAGTCAAAAGTACAGTATTTATCTTTAAATGTAGCAGAATAAAAGTCACAAGTTTCCAAAAAAAAAGTATATACTCAAAAAATGTACAGTAAAGTACAGTTCTCTGTTTCTGTCAACCCCTGCTTACCAGTCAAAAGTGGTTTTGACCACTACAAAGCTGAATATATACGCTTTGTATGAGATTGAAATGAGACAGAAGTACGATGTAAGAGAAGCACAGGACACAATTCAACTTTTCCTACTCTCTCACTCCTTGCACCTTAATGCACCTGATTTGTCCTGCTCTTTATTTCAATGCCTACAGATACACTGTGACTTCATCACTCACCTGTCTTGTATGTCCCACAGTCACAACTAAAACTAGATGTACTCCCTCTATCTCTATTTTTAAATCGAAAGACACTATTTTATTCACTTGGCTTTTTGGCTCACTAACCTTTAAGTCCTTTGTCATGTTCATAATTGTGTATTTGCTATTTGTTGTTTCTTGTTTTTGTTAATATGTTTATTATGTAGATAGTATATTTAGTATGCTTATTTTATACATTTGTTTTAGTTACTTTTATTTATCTTAATGTCCTTTGTATAGCACTTTGGTCAGCTCAAGCTGTGTTTAAATGGTCTCTAGAAATAAAGTTGATTTGACTTGACTAAGTCACTGCCAGTCTGTTAGGGACAGACTTCTGCTGTTGTAGTAGTTCAGTAGGGGCCCTTATTGTGAATGGGTGCTATACACTACATGCCCAGCACCAAACAGCAGAAGCATGACATGGTCTGCCCTGTTTTGACTCTTAATGTTTGGACTTTTGTTGATTTCCTGTTTTACTTTGGAATTTCTTCCCTTGTGTTTCTCACAGCTGTTTTACTTCCTGTGTTTGTCCAGTGTCCCTCCATTGTGATTGTCTGCCCCACCCTAATGTATTTCACCTTTATCCAATCTTCCCTGCCTTCCTTGTGTAGTTAAGTCTGTCTTTCCCTGAGTCAGTTTTGTTCCCTTGGAATTTTCTGTTCTGTTCCGTGTTTCCCTCGTGTCTCCAGCATTTCAAATTTGGTTGTTTCCTGTTTGTAATTCCCTAGTTGGATCTCCACTGTTCTGTTCCTGACTGCTTGCTTGTGTTGTCTGCATTTGGGTGCAGTCATCCTAACATGTGACATAGCAGTGGACCATTTAGCATCTAAACAGCCACATCCCTCTCAGGAGCTGGTGGAGACCAAACCAGGGCTGCAGTTGAAAAGTCTTTTTTGCTTAGGAAGCTTCCTAACAGCATGAAATGACCCAGAAGTATCTAAGTGGCAGTCATTATAAGAGCTGTTTGAATTCTCAAAATCATAAGGTAAGGAGATTCAGTGTTTCCTATCTTATGTCCTTCAGCATAGGAAGCACTAGACCATCCTTCACAAAAGGAAAGGGGAAAATGCTGTCCCACAATTCCTTGCCACAGAAACATTTTAAACAACGCATCTATGGATGTATTGGACACACTACTGTAGTTTAACCCCGGCAGACCCACATAAAAATGGAAACAATAGTGCATCTGTTTTATGTTTGTGACATAATTTACAAACTTATGGAAATGCTTGTGTGAGTTCCAAATCCATAAATGATTCTTTCTGTCCAGATTTCCAGTTAACAATATCGTTAAAACAAAATACTGCATAAGATTTTACAAAATCCCTTCCCATTGTATAAAGCACTAAAAATCAATTTTCTCCACTTAACAAATGCATAAAAATGTCAAAAACTTGCTTATTGGAAACTCTATATAGCCTACTTATGTCTGAATACAATTTATTCTGACCTCTTGTTCAGTTTCTTATTTTTATTTAATTATTATGTTAATGGGTCAGCTTTCTCTGCTTGTATATTCCTTTCATGTTCTCTTATTTCAACCCTGTTTGTTTTTGTGGTTGGGAAAGGAACAATTATCGTCCATGTATTATAAATAAAGTTGGTTTTACAAAAAATCCTTGTCAAAGTTCAGCTGAAGTCTCTCTGTATCACCATCATCTTTTCAAGGGTCTTTATGAATTGTCCTTTACATCTTTCCTTAACCTCATGATGTTTTCCATTCAGGTCAAGGAAAAGTGGTTAGGAAAGGAGATTATTTTGACTTTTCGACTGCAGTCCTCCCCTTCGTTGGGGTTTAATGGAAGTTTGCATCCATTATACTACATTACCTCCTCCTTCTGGTATTATCCACCCATTACAGTCTTGTAATTAGACCGGTTTCTTTCAAAAACCTAAACAGACATTTCCTCCTCTCAACTGTATCCCCACCCTCAAGCACATCTTTACACTGATCTCAATTCGCCCTAGCTTCTGTAGCCCTGTCAACCTTCTTCATATTTCCTACATGAAATCAAAACATCCTCCACTGTCTCCTTTAGTTGACACTGATTACAATGATCAGCTGGATGTTTCCTTATGTAACAATAAAAGCAGACTGAATATAGGACATACATTAATAGGGTGGCCAGGAGCACAACTCCAAATGAAAGCCAATGTTGCTCCGTATCTGCTGGATGAGTAAATAAGCAACTACTTGCTAGCAAGTTTGCCGTATCAACTTAAAAGGTGATGTGTCAGTGTTGTGTTGACAGCTTGTTTTTGCTCCCCCCAAGTAGCCAAGTAAGGTAAGTGTAAGTAAATAAATTCTCTCAATAAACAGCATTAAGTAATCGCTTTCATTCCATTTCAAAATTTCTAAAAGTGTAGATTGTCCAGATAAAACTCCATGTCTGGCAGTGTCACTGAAAGAGATGCTGAAGGCATGTGTTGTTTTGGGGATTAAGTAATGACTGACCTGGCGACCTCTGGGCTCTGTTTGACAGCAAGTAGGAGAGGTTCAGTGTTTATGAGGATGGCCCAGCAGGGGAAACAGGCCAGCAGCAGAATCAGAATCCCCCTCTGGAGAATCACACCCACACGCTTCAAGTTACCGCTCCCATACGTCTGCATGAAACAGGCACACAGATACTCAAATAAGAAGACACCAAATCACACAAATATTCAAGGGTATAACTGGTCAAAGAAAGCTAACATGATACAAAAGCTCATTGTTGAATTGTTTATAAGGGGACCCCAGGATAACCTGGGAACCCAGCAGTACTGCTTGTGTTTGTCTTGGTTAGATAAACAAAGAAAGAACAACCTCTGGTGAGGACACTACCTGAGATATGAGGGTATCACATGTTAGCGACAAACCAGTTCCAATGGAAATACCAGTGACGTTAACCACCTGTAAATTACAACAGAACATAATTCAGGAAAAAACATTTACATTAACAAATTAAAGTGACAACTGACAGGCTGGGTTACCAGGATAAACACAGATAGGACTCAAGCAAGTCTCCTCACCGCAATTGACAACGATACTCCTGCAAGTTCAGTTTTTCCCAGGTGACCACAGAACACTGTGCTGACGAAACTGATCATAAAGATCATCAACTGGGAAATTACCTGGAGTACAAATATAAACAATACCTTTTGGTCATTTTCTAGGTCATACTGTACAGAGTCCAGATACATTCATACAAAAGTAAAAATAAACATGAGTTATCATAGACTTAAAAAAAAAAGTAAAGAGTTATCATTTAACATGAAAAAATATCACAAATACGGTGCATTCAGAGAGGATTCAGACCCCTTCAATTTTATCACATTTTATGTTGTAGCCTAACGCCAAAATATGTTTTTCCTATACTCAATACTCCATGACAAAGTGAAAACATAATTTTAGAAATGTTTTTGCTATGACACTTGGAATTCAGCTAATTTCTCTTAATCATCGTTAAGATGTTTCTACACCTTGACTGGAATCCATCTGTCGTAAATTCAATTGATTGGACGTGATTTGGAAAGGCACACACCTGACTATTTAAGATCTCACATCTGACAATGTATATCAAAGCAAAAACCAAAACAAAAGGTGAAGGAACTGCTTGCAGAGCCCAGAGACAGGATTGTGTTGAGGCAGATCAGGGGAAGGCTACAAAAATCATTTCTGTTCCATTGCAGGTTCCCAGGAGCACAGTGGCCTCCATCGTTCTTAAATGGCAGATGTTTAGAACCACCACGCTGGCTGCCCACCCAAACTGAGCAAACCGTGGAGAGGGGCTTTGGTCAGTCTCGCTAAGCTCCAGAGACCCAGACCTCCTAACCTTGGGAAAATATTTTCAGTACCATGATAGTGTAATGCTTAGTTCACATGCCTCCACACCACTTCACCTTGCACATGGTCATTTCCCTACTCACCATCAAGTTATTCAACATATGAATCGCCTATGACAAAAACAACACAATCACATATTCTTAAGAAATCTAATGAAAGAACATCTACATTTAGGATTAGTCACCTGTTTGCAGCCGTGCGGCCATTGTTTCCATGATTCATATTTTATTGAATGACAGGTGTGCCAAACCTAAGTGAATTTAATTCAATTCAATGAAGGGCCTTGTAGTGACACTTATTTTGTATATTGTAACATGTTTTCATTTTCAGGTACAGAAACTTGTTTTGACGTGAAGTATTGTTGATGTAAAGTGTCCTCATCTATTGTCATGTTAAGTAAGTAACGGCACAGTGCTAATGAAAAGTCACTTTTAACAATCTGCGACACACGGACAACTTCAATGCCTGGTAGCTAGCTAGCTTGCGAATTACGTTACGTTAGCCTAACGTTATCAACGTTAAATATTTTTGACAGGTCTGCGTCAACTTAAATCAATTCACACTGTCAACTTTTGACCACCACCCCAGCTCCAAGCCGCTCTCATCTGAGGGACCAGCGAGACTGAATGAGGAGCCATAAAACCTGTATCTGCTGCCGCGGACGCGCAGCTCGTTGAAATGATTGACATGTGCCAGTTATCCCCGCTTGACGTTTCGGGGACTGAGCCCGGCGCTATGATTGGTCGAATCTTCTTCTTCTCTCACTCGGCTGACTACACGCTGCTGCCCCTTGCTGCTGGACGTGGGTACTGCATGCGCACAATTAATTCAACTTTTTACTTAGTCCGCAGCGACAAGTCGTACCTGCGTATGATACTGTCAAAATACATACAGGTTGGCAGGTCTGAGCGATCCTGTGTGGAGATGGGAGACATTTTCGGGAGGGACAACCGCCTCTGCCGCACATCGGTCAGACCCATATTCAGTCAATGACCCAAGTCTCCACTCAGTGAAGGTTTGCCCAAAAAAGCACCTAAAGGACTCCCAGGCTGTCAGGGTGACACCTGTATTCTTATACAATGAGGCTGCCATCTTAAAGAGGGATGATTGAATTCATGGCCAATAACTAACTAATACATATACAATGGTACAGTGGTAGAAACGTGAGCACAATTTTGGTTTCGTCAGATCTCAGTTCAATTTTAAATCCGCTGTGCTGGAGTACGGGAGCAACACTGTCCGTGAACAGAGAAACACACACACTCACACACACACACGCTGCTCTTCGATAACACACACAGGGAGCACACACTCTCCGGCTCAGTCTTACCACTGGTCCCGCTAGTTGGAAAAGTTGCACCAGCTCCTGTCGGTACTCCGGCGGGATGCAGCCCCGAATGCTCTTCTGGCAAAAGCCCCAGCCTTTACCGGGCGCCTGAACAGCAGGAGCCGCTTCCCCTGCATTTAAATCCACCCTCACTCCTTCACTGCATTTCACGGGCGTTGTACCAGAACCGTCCATAGCGGAACAACCTCAAGTCTCCACAGACAACCTGGCCCCTCATGTCACACCAGCTTCATAACCAGCTGCCAGAGGAGGGGTTTGCAGCGCCGCGACCACTGGGCAGAGCTCATTATGCATGAGAGTGCACTTACTGAGGTTCAGTATTAAACAGCCAAGATGTAAATATACATGAATTATGAACTCGCGTAAATATATATTTAATATATTTATGCAAGTTTATTAAAACAACATACATATAAAAGGTCTATATGATTATAGGTCTTACTTATTAATTCGTATTCATTTTAAACATGTCCATTTTCTCATTCTGGGAACGTGGTCTCAGTCTTTTGGACCCTGCTGTTTATAATATCATACGTCAATATATGAAATTGTTCCAATTTCGAATGGGTTTCATAAATAACTTTTCCATGTATGTTTTTATTTTATAGGTACATATATTTCATATCTGGAAATTCAGTGTAGCCACATATATTACATTTGTGTATGGGATCCGAGTGCAATGCATGGACACAGCTACATGTCAGTGTCAGTGTTTAATGATACATAACTCCAGTTATAGAACTAGTGGGTGCCATAGCAGATTTGTGTCACTATTCATTAGTATTAAATGTAAATAATAATTTCTAAAAACTAGTTAAAACAATTAAGGCATGTTTTCTAAAGATGACCAGTGAGAAATCAACTATGTGGTCCCAATTTCAGACTCTGCTTCAGGCTTAATCAGTGTTATCAGTGCTGGACTGAAACAGCTTTTTCCTCTTTCGTGCTGTAGTGTGAACATAACCCAAAACTGCAGCACCTCAAGTAACACTGCAGTTATTTACTAGGCCTAATTCAAATCTAGGGCTCAGACATGAGAACATCTGCAAAAAAGTACTTCCAAATGCAGTGACAAGGATCTGCTTTAGGCTGTAGTGCTGTCGACGCATTGCTGCAGTGACAGAATCATTTTGAATTTAATGTAAAACAAACTTAAAATCCAATCCAAAAATACTTTTATTTGAAATGTACAATACGGAAACCTGTTGTGAATTAAAACAATATTTCCACAATATGGGGACTGTTATGTCACACACTCAAGGAGCAAAATCCAGCCGACAGACCAGATATTTAAACTTTAGTCAGTGTTTTCTATCTTGAACATGCAAGTTAATTTTCAACAGTCGATATACAAAGAAAAAGAAACACAGTCACGCTGGACTTGAACCCAAGATGACATACAAGGAAAGCTCTGAGCCAAAGTTAGCCAACAGGGAACTAAAGTGGCACCAAGCCCATTTCTACCTCGGCTGACTGCTGGTGGACACCATGCTCTGTTTTCTTTCCTGTGATTTGTTGATATCTGTGCTTGTCTTGGGTCTGGGTTTTAAAGTCATGCATTAGCAGTCCTCTTCAGCTCCACATTAAATGGAGCAGCTTAATACTGTTAGAATCTCTCAAGCCAAGCCTTTTTCAATAAGTCATTTTTCCCTGTGCCTCTTAATGAAATCCCTTAGTTAAAATGTCTCAGCTAGAATGTCTTGCTCATTTTAACTTTTTACAGTTAGACATATTCACATCTAAAAGCTGTCATATATAACCACAAATTAACCACTGCTGAATTGTCAATTAGTCACTCAAGAGAACATTATACAGTGGCAAGAAAGAGGAATGGTCTGGTTTTCTGCATCAATGGGTGATAAAAGGTGATCTGATCTTCAGCTAAGGTACAAGCGTAGACAAACAATGTCCATAAGCTAATGACACACAAACAATGATAATCTTTCATCTCTTTGTCAAGTACACCCACTACACATTCACAGTGCCAGCGGTTCAAAGTAAGTGAACTGTGAATGACATCTCAGCCGGGCACCCACTTCTAAGGAGAGCAGCCACAGACCTGAATCATCTCTATTTACAGACAGTTTTTCTGACTGTGGACTGGTGAATATATCATGAATATTTGAGATGACTTTGTGACCATTTCCAGCTTTATGCAAACAATTCTGGATTGTATGTCTTCTCTTTTTGAGAGGTATAGTTCGATTCAGAAGATGCTTCTTGTAAATAGCAAACTGTTTTTTACAAGTCAAAATGGCTTTGACCCACAGTTCCAATCTTGTTCATTGACTGCCCTCCAGGTTTGATAACCCCTGACTCCAGTAAGTTTTTGCTGAAGCCATCAGCCAAGGGGTTGACATGCTTTTTCCATCCTATATTGTGAATGGTTGAATGGTGTATTCAGTATGAACCAACACTATTCAAGGATTTATGTTTTATGTCATTTTGTAATTTAAATGAAGCTCTGACCATATTTGAAGACAAATTTATACATAAATGCAGGAAATTCCAGGTGGTCTCCGATCATTGTAATTTTGCTCCACGTCATGAGCAGCATAGTAGCTAAAAGCAGCTCGCCCATGTTTGTATATAAACCTGGAATCACTCAGCTAACCAGTGCCAGCTGGCCTATGAATCTTTCCTGTATTTCTGAAGCAGTAACAGGCAGTCATTGTTATTGTCTTAGGGCTGCTGTTTAAATTTAAGTCCACGAATGCACCAAGATTTCTGAAATATGTTTTTTTAGTGTTCAGTGACAGAGAGTTAAGATGAGCTCTGACTTTCAGGCCTTCTTTTTTGGGACCAAAAACTATTATTTCAGCACAGACACACACATTTTCAATGTCAAAAGAATAATTATGAATAATTATAAAGAATTTAGCTGTTTTATTTTAATACTGAGTTGATAGGACTGTAGAAATTGAGTAAAAGATGTTTTAGGATTGGACCTTGGAGAAATCCACATATTTCACTCTGCTTTGTGCTCAGCTGTTGGCAGTTGAATGTAATAGGGGTGCAATGCTAAATCATTGGAGTAAATCACACTGGGCATCTGAACAGATTGTACAATAACAATTATTTGGATGATAACTCACATTAACAAGCATTGATATACTGTAATACTGTCAAATACAAGACCACCATTTCCTTGCATTTTAGCCCTGGTTTGGTCTGTTAGCTGAGAAAAACGTATGGTTCTCTTTGGCTCTTTGACTCATTACAAGTCATTTCCTTCGACTCCCCATCATTTGCATTGTGGAAGAAACGTGGAAACATGAGGGGGTTGCTGAGAGCTGGAGCCAGACAGAACAGCAAGTCAAAACACAAGGCAGAGAGTGACTAAAAGCTGCACAGAGCTGCAGAGTGGGGAGTTGATTCCCAGTGGGATCAACATCACGAGCAGCCCATTGACACTCAATGCTACCATTAAAAGATATTTCTGAGCTTTCAGGATGAGTCATTTGAACAGTTTCACCAGCAAGGTGCTGGTTACAATTCCAGTGATGAGGATGAGGATCATGATTAGCAATGTCAGGCCACGCCGTAAAACCAGCTGTGTTACTGACAGCACATCTCCAACTGTGGTGGTAGTGGTGAATTCACTGTGTCCTGGAACAAGCACTTCCAGGTCTGTGTCACCCTGCTCACCCACAGAGCTGGACAGAGTTGTACTGGCCAGGGCCGGGTTCTGATCCGAGTCTGAGGATTTGAGGCAGAGTTTTAGAGCAAATTCTTACTATTAACACAAAACTAGTTTGGTATTCACACACAAGACCATCCTGACAGTAGGGTTGTTCCATAGTAACCACTGTACAGAATGAACAAAGTAAGGAGATGCCATTGCTTACCTGTGTGCTCCATCCCAACCATTTCTTTCTCTTCTGTGATCTGGACTCCTGCTCTCACGAGAGCCTGATTGGAGACATTACGGACAGTTGCTGATAGTGTGTTCGGCTTCTAATGCATCTTAAGACAAAGAAAAAAATGTAAAGGGGCATTTTGGCTTAAGTGTTGTAGAAAATCATCACATCCTGTGAAAATCTTTACCTGTTGTCACAATACACCCTGGAAATTAAGTCTAACTTTTTTGAGGTGTATGTACACATTATAACCCTCATGCCAAGAGAAAATAACTTTACAAAAAAAGGACAATGGTCAATGTATTAAAGATTAATTAGGGAAATGCCTGGTTTGGTTCAGTGATCAGCCCCAGATCAAACACCAGGCTAATTACCCACCTGCACATACATAAGTTTTGACTACCTCAGAATAAAACCAGCAGTTTCTTGAAGACCTCACGACTTATAGTGGATAGTACTACAAAAAGTAACGCTCAAGGGATTGTTAAGAAGTGGAAAGTGTTTGGTACCACTCACACCTTGGCTAGAACAGGCCACCCGTCCAACTTTGATGTCTGAGCTAGGATGACATTGATCAGAGAAGCTACCAAGAGACTGATGACAACTTTGAGGGTGTTACAAATCTCTATAGCTGGGACTCATTGGTCTGTGCATGTGACAACAAGTTGTTGCATGTTTACACAAAGCTGGCCTGTGGCAAGAAAGAAGCCCTTTCTGAAAAAGTGCCACTCAGTCGCGTTTACACCTTGCAAAAACACACCTGAAAGATTCTGATGCCATGGTGCGATGGTCAGATGAGACCAAAACGTACCTTTTTGGACTGACGTGATAATTAGCATGACCAAATGCAGCCTACTACCCATAAAACATCACACCTGCTGAGAGGCATGGTGGTCGCAACATTATGTGGACTGGGCAATTGGTCAGGACTGAAGGGAAAAAGGATGCTGCCAAGAACACCCAAATTCTTGAGGAAAACCTGCGTCTTTCTGCTACACAGCTGAAGATGGGCACCATCTTCCAACACTACAAAGATCCTAAACATACCGCCAGACCAACAACGTAGTGGCTTATGGATAAGAAGGTGAATGGTGAATGTCAAGAGAAAGCCTTGACTTAAATCTGAGAGGATAGAGCAGTCCATTGCCACTCACCACTGACTCTGACTGAACTTGGACATTTGTGCAGGGGAGAATGGGCAAAAAATCCCCAATCTAGGTGTACTAAGCTAGTAGAGACATATCCAAACATGTGACTGATGACTTTTACAACCCTGATTTCTAGTTTTTGATTTTTTGTTTTGTTTTTCAGATCTGTCCTTTTCGTTATTTTTCTTTTTTTTTTAATGGGTTTTGATTTAAGCCAAAGTAAGAGAGGGGTATGATGATTTTCTATACACACTGTAGCTACTGTACTCACCTCCTCAGTCGTCTTTTTCCAGTCAAGTTTGCACAAGAATGTGATGAAAACTATCGCCTGCAGTGACACACTAACAGTAAGTCCTGTCCATAGTCCTGCACAAAAATTGGAGAAGAGTTTCACTAGTTGTCCTGAATGTTAGTTGACAAGCAGGAGCCACAAGACAAGGTAATTAGTAGTTTGGTCTTACCCACAATCCCCATGTTCGCCGCAAACATCAGGGACACACCAATGGGGAAGCCAATGAAGTAGAGTCCTACCAGGTTACACAGAGCGCCAAACAACTGCTTTCCTGCTCCTCTGAGAACTCCTGCAGCTACACCCTGTGGATATTTGGTCAAACCCCATTCTGGACTGTATATGTCAACATGTCTAAAAAGCTTTATGGGTAACTTGCATGAAAAGTTAACTGTGCATTGTTACTCACTGCAGTGGCATCACCAACATGCATGAAACCGGATAACAGCATTACATCAGCAACCCTCTCAACGATGTCTCTACAAAAAGATGCAGATGTAGATTTTTGTTAGATGCAAATTTATAAACTGACAATCACACCTGAAATGTTAAAATTAAAAGACAGGAGTGATATTTGAGTTCTTTAGTGAGGGAACAGCATTTTAAATGATCCCCATCCAACTGAAGAATAACATCCCCAATCAGGCTTTTGTTTGTTCAGCATAGCTTAGAAATGTTATGTTTTACTTATAAATTCAAAAAATGACTGTGTTCAACTTATTTATTCAGTCAGATAATAAAAGTGAAAGAAATCTGGGGAAATCAGAGTCTGGGGACATTGGATGAGCAGCTGTCTTCACAATGTTAAATTCAGCTTTACCAATAATGAACCAAAATACCTGTTAAACATAACTGGGGCTCATTAAACAATCACAGACCAGTGTTTGTGAATCAGTGTGAAGATGATGAACTTGGTTAATGTGCAACAGTCTGAATGCCATTATGAAACCTAGCACATGGCACATGGACACCAACTAAGGATACCTATACACAAAATAACTTGTGAAGGTTATTGTGTCAAATATTTTACTCACTGCTCCGAGGTGAAAATGTATCCAATGACATTTCTGGCGATGCTGAGACTAGCTCCAAGAAAACATGCAACTATGACTGTGTTGGACAAAAGAAAAAAATCAGAAAATTTTGTTTAGTAAGTTGAATAATATACTTTTTAGAACAGTGCACATATTTAAACCATCAGAGACTAAAATTACACCTCGCAGTTGCATGCCTCTGCCCACAAGTCTAGTTGCAGTTTACATGCATGTTAATCCTGATTCATCCACACCCCAGCAGCAACAACCATCTAGACAACCGCTATGTTCCAAGGTGGACATGCAAGATTAGAGTCATCAGGATGCAAGATTAGAGTCATCAGGATCAGGATCTGACCGAAGTGATTTGTTCCTCAGCTATGAGTTTTGAATTATGGTCACAAGTGTTTTTGCAGAACATCACGAGGTCAAAGTTAAGTTGACCTTTGACCTTTTGGATGCAAAATGCCATCACTTCATTATTTTATCCTATTAGACCATTTGTATGAATTTCGTCATAATTAGTGCATTAATTCTTGAGTTTTGGCCAAAAATGAATTTTGTGAGGTCAGTTCATCTTTGAATCCAGGTAAATGTATGTACGGACAGACAACCTGAAAACATAATCCCTCGGCTATTGCCAACACAAAAACCAGGGACAAGAGAGCTCTAGATTGAAGTTGCAATTGTTTAAATTAGCTTAATAACAGAACTGAGAACATCTACATTCAATAATACATTTAATATTAGTCCACATGATACATGAAACATTAGTCCAGATAATTCTTAATGCAATGTGTTGAATGAAATAAATCTAAAATACATACAGCTGTCCAGCCACCTCTTTCCCCAGGTATGAGGGGTACTGTGATTACATTTCTAACTTCTAACTCTGAGGGTAATATAAGATACATGTGCTGTATTCATTGGTTCTTACATGCACAGATGATGGGGACTTTGCAAGACAGCTTAGCCTGCTTTGTGTTTCCTGCACCAAGAGCATTCCCAACCCGTACACTGGCAGCAACAGAGAATCCTAGTGGGAACTGTGGTGGAAAAAATAATAAATAATAATGATTACTAGGAAAATACATTATGGGAGGGTGATATTTCTCTTTAACAAAATGTTTAAAAACAGCTGCAAGAAACCACATTTTAGGGGATTTTAAGATATTTTAAAGCATATTTTTTAATTATGCCAAAAAAGGTGATAAAAGCTGCCTTCTCTAAATTAAGGTTTCATATAGGAGCAGTCACCAATACACTATTAGCATGCTAGCAAGAGAGGAAAAAATGAGGAGGTGTTTACCATGTAAGCTGTGATACAAAGCTGGTACGCTATGGACTGAGCACCCAGCTCAACTTCACTTATCACTCCAGCCAGAAATCCTCCTATTTCAAATATCCACCATGATAAGCAAATCATGAGCATGCTGGGGATGGCGAGCTTGACAAAGAGACCCCACTCCTGCAAACAGTCCAGTGACCAGCCTGTAGGTCAAAGGTTTGTCGTTGTAGAGTGCAACTACATTTATCAACAATTACACACTGGTATGGTTATAAAAGATAACCAATTAACATGATGCAAGATGCAAGTAAATGGTGAAACAGTAGGAAAGACTCGGACAGAATAAGAAAATTACTGCAGTCGAGTCTGAAATGAAATCAGACAAAAGGAAACATCTCAATAGCAAACTCAGGTTTTGGTCCAAACAACGGTGAGAAGAGAACTGACCTCCCCATGTGGCCTTGTGCAGACCCCTCCAACGGATGTAAACATATAAGAACAAGGCCAGCAAATACTGTGAGATGGCATTGGCTGCTGCAGATCCACTTCAGTAGAACCCGCAAGTTTTAGAGCAAGAGCAGGAAAAAAAGAAAAAGTACAAATACATTTGTTATCCCCATCATCATAGATTACTCTTCATGTTTATTTTGTGTACAGATGGTAATTCAGATTTTTGTTAACCACAGCTCAACAATCCTGTAATACTGCAAATAAGTAATAAGTAATATAAATAGCAATAATTTCATTTTAGTCTGCACTGTATTTTATGTTGTTATCGTGTTGGATTGTGTTATGTAGAATTTTTGTTCCTCTGTGTATTTAAATAAAAATATTAGAAACACATTTCAAGGTAACTACAGTCCCAATACAACACAGCAAGGTTTAACCTCCCAATGTACTAGAGCAGCAACACCTCTCTGACCCAGAGGCCCTGGAAGGTCCTGACTTTCTCCATCAGCTTCTTACTATGAATGACAGCAGGCTGCATGAACACACATTGTTTGTTCTAACCCTAACCCTAAAATGTGATACTCATCCTAACATATAAAATGACTATCAACTCAAACAAAACAATTAAATATCAGTGAAATATCATTATTGACGTGTTTCTTTTCATGAATGTTTCTTATTGGTATATTATTTCTCCCCTATCAATATAATTCTTTACATGTTTTATTGTTTTCTGAATAAATCTTGCTAACTTAAATCTTTATAATGCTGCTAGCAAAAAAATGGAGCTAAAACAATGACAGACACTTAACTTCGTGACAGAAGTTTGATGTTGCCATCAAAGAGCAACACATCATTAAGGTCTATCATAAGCCTCTCAATTAATAAGTTCAGCCTGTTGACATTTCAGTGGCTGTGTAAAAGCAATTAAATAGGAGTCGTATAGAATAAACAAGTTAGCTAAGTGGTAGAAAATTGAAAGTCAGGACAACTTAACAGTTATCTAAAAGTTAAGAGAGTTTATTTAAGATTTTTGGAAGTCTGACAGCTTCTGTAATACACTTTTCCTATCTAAAGTTAATATAGATACATTGGCTCCTAAATCAGGTCCTAATTATCATGGTTACCAAACAGTTAAGATAGGATCTGCAAATTAGGAGGTTTCTGGAACACAGCCCCAGATGTTTTACTCTGGAAATGTTGTACCGTATGCACAGACAGGTAGACTGCCTGACGTCACAGAGTAAACCTGTCGATTCTGCTTATGTGAAAGTCCTTGAGATTATCTATACTACAATAATAATTACTAAGCCCCATAATCACAGTGGTGCAGACACTCACGCGACACCCCACTCCAGAGGATATAGGAAGATGTAGTTGATGATTGCATTAAGTACATTTCCAGTCATTCCAGTTATAACTTGAGGCCACATAATTCCCTGTAAACCACAGCACAACTTAATGTCAGTCAGTGTTGACTTTAATTATCATGTGTCAGCCATAATTAAGCCTTGTCAGAAAAAACTGCACCTGATTTTGAAGGTACTTCCCTTGCAGCTGATACATAAAAACAGCCTGAGGAAGGAGAACAGAGCCAAGTACAACTGACATTAACATATTTGACATCTTCAATATCTTTTGTTGCATTAGGCAATGCGGCAGGAGAACATAATGGCAATATGAAATTTACTAGCAGCATATTCATATAACTTGATTTGTAGGGTATTGAATTCACAGGATTAACAAAAAAAAAATCCATTAGACTATTTCATCTACAAATGTTTTCTCATTTGATTTTCCAGAAAATATATTTTATAATAGTACAGTGAAGATGTTATTGATATCACCCACCCCTACAGTAGCTGGACAGATGACTTACTAACTCACCGGCAGAGCAGGCATGAAGATCTTCACATACAACTGAGAGAGACTTGATGGAAAAAAGACAAACATGCATGTGAATATATGTGAGACTTAATTATAAGATTATGTATAATCGATATGTGACATATTTAGCAGCAAGTGAGCTGCACTATGGCTCAATAGTTAATAGTTGTCAATAGTTGCTTTTCTCCTTTCTGGATGAATCTCAGCTGGCACCTTCCTGTGTGCAAACTTTCTATTCTGGTTGCTCCATGTTCCTCCCATATTTCAAAGCTGTGCAGGTTAGGTGAAAGGAGGATGAAACTCTAAATTACTAATTGTGAATTTGAGTATGAATGTATCTGTGTATATGTAATAAACAGTCTGACAGTCTTTAGATTACACAAAAGCGCTATATATAGAAATAACGGTGCATATAACAAATGGCTAAGTGGCTCTTGCTAAGTCCAGCAACTGATAAGATGCTGATTGTGCATGATTTTAATGGCATTAAATATAAGGTTAGAACAAGGGCTGAATGATATGCAAAAAAAATCATATTGCAATTGTGATGCAAGTCAGGTTATTTTTACATTTCATGTTCACTGAAAAAAATATAGAAATGATGATGATGATGTGATTTTTGTTGGGCTTGTACCAAACAATCATATTCCCTCATGTCTGGAGAATGAGTTGTAGGCCAGGGCATCTCAGTAGCAGCACATTGCTTCATATATGGTTGTGACAAGTTTTACCTTGTCACAACAGCTCTTGCAATTTGGATATTCCACTTTTCAATATTGCAATTTCAATAATATTTCAATGAATTGTTCAGCATTAGTTAGAACTAACTGGTGATGAGCTATGTGGGTGTGGGGAGGGGAAATCCCCCACAGTAAGTAAAAAGAAAGTGCCACTTTTTGGACTCGTAGGGTTTATACGCTGTAATGATGCTGCAGTCTTTGATTAGCAGCTGATGACTGAAGACATCTCATTTTAGCATGAAAGTCTTTACAGTAGCCAAAGTTAGCCATTAAATATGCCCTCCTCTGCCAATATCCGCCATCATCAAGTGCTACATTAAAGTAATCTAATATACCTGGGATTGCTGTGGCACCACAACTTGAGTCCATGGCCAGTGAATGTAACTGAGAGAAGAGATACTGACTATTGTAATGACACTGATGAAGAATTTGCTTTCAACATGGATTGGTCACATCTGCACTTGTGACCAGATACTTTTTCAATGTCACTGCATTTGAGCATTATTTTATTCATCTGGTCCAAATCCAGGCGAAACCTTCCTCCATCCAAATAGATCAATAGAGGCAAAACAGAGCTAAACAATAAATTTATTAGCTGATCAACAGAAAAAATAATCAGCAACTATTTTGATAATCGATTCATCGTTTTAGTTGTTTTTCAAGCAAAAAATGCAGAACATGTTGGTGGATGGATGGGATGGATGTAGCTGTTGGCAATGCAACCACAGAGTCAACCCAATACTTCACTGAGACTCACCTGGCGACCTCTGGGCTCTGTTTGACAGCAAGCAGGAGAGGTTCAGTGTTGATGAGGACGGCCCAGCAGGGGAAACAGGCCAGCAGCAGAATCAGAATCCCTCTCTGGAGAATCACACCCACACGCTTCAAGTTACCGCTCCCATACGTCTGCATGAAACAGGCAGACAGACAAAGACGTGAAATAAGAAAATACACCCGCCACCACAAGCAAGGGTATGACTGGGTCAAGAAAACAAACCTGATACAAATGTTGATAGCTGAGCTGTTTTTAAGGGGAAAGAACAACTTTAGTTGAAGACACTACCTGAGATATGAGGGTATCACAAGTTGACGACAAACCAGTGCCAATGGAAATACCAGAGACATTAACCACCTGTAATTGAAAAAGGAACATTATTACTAACTAGTATTCAAAGGTGGGCTTATAGAAGGCAATAACAGCAAACAGGCTGGGACGCCAATATAAACACAGATAGAGCTCGAAAGCAAATCTCCTCACCGCAGCTGCTAATGATACCCCTGCTAGTTCTGTTTTCCCCAGGTGACCACAAAACACCATACTGATTATAGTGATCATGAAGACCATCAACTGGGAAATGACCTGGAAAACAAAAAGCAAACACAACACCCTCCAGATATAACATATTTATAATAGAACAAATTTGTATTGAAACAGTACTATGAACACAAGAAAAGTCAAAGAAACTGTCTAAACCATATAAACCATATGTAATATATATATAATATACACAGAGCCCTGTGGAAAAGCATTAGCTCTGAGCAGATGTATTACATTATAGTGTTGTAATGTTAAATAAATGCATGCCTCCTCCTCTTTTTGTTTCAAACACAGTGAAAAACATTGTGGTGGCACTGAGTTGCATTCTGTGAAAGTAACCTTAAAAAGAGTTCGTCTGATTCTTTATCATCTTCACTGCCATGTTCACGTGGATTTGTTGTTGTGTGACGCACTGGAGCTGTTTGCATTATTTTCGTGGCCTCGACTTGACTTGCAAACTATTCAGCTTTCACCTTTATGTGGAACCTATCATGTGACTTCTTCACAGGGCTCTTTTGATTTTGTTGTAGAACCTTTGAAAGATTACTTAAATGTGTGTCCTACTTGAAACCACCTCTTTAGCACCAGTGTATTGTGCTTTGTTACGTTCCAGAAATACGTCAAGAACCAATCTTACCACTGGCCCCGCTAGTTTAACCTGCTGTACTGCCTCACTCCGGTCCTCCAGCGGGATGACGCCTCGGATGTTCCTCAGACAAGGGCCACAGCATTCACCGGAGCCCCGGGCCGGGGGCACCGCTTCACACACTGTCGAGGCTCCGTGAGCTCCTTCGCTAAGTCTCCTTGCTGGTGCAGGGCCAGCCATACCCGAGAGGGAGAACAGCTGTCAATAGACAGTCTGGCGAAATTTCTACAGCTGCCCCACCTCTGATAAACGTCCTCTCTAATTTTAGAAAATGTCAGACAAGGCTGAAAACACTCGTGTCAGAGGCGGGTCACGGTGAGAGTGAAAGTCCGTCAAAATGGTCTCAGGCGTCGGACCGAAACGGGATGTGACGGAACTGGCCTGACGCACAGAATCAGGAAATTTTGCTAAAAAAACAAAACAAACAAAAAAAAAAAAAACACGTTTGCTTTAAAATGAGTGTCCCAATACAGAAGCTGCTCTTTGCGTTCATGTGTTAAGTGAGTCCTAACGGCCACTCCATCCACACGCCACAGAGGAGCAGCTGCAGGGACGCAACTTAAAATCGATTGCGCGTCTACATCGCTTTTTACGGTAAAGCGTGTGGGCATCGACCGACGGACTTTATGGTTGATTCAAGTGCACCCTCTAAACTCAGACGTCTGTACTTGAATGCAAACGAAGGCTGTTTAAAACGAGAAAGCTTAACTTATGATCTGGTATTCACTGTCACTTAAACTGTAATTTAACACTGTAAATTATAACTAAGATAAGATGAGATAAGATAAGGTCGCCTTTATTAGTCCCACAATGGGGAAATTCACAGTATGGAAGGATAGTTGGAAAAACTAAGTTGGACTCAACGATTATTTTATCAAATTGTTGTCAGCGAACTCCACAAAATGTTGTACAATTTGTTTTGAGGTTCGTGTGATCATTTTCAAGTTATTCTACTGTAACATTTTTTTAAAATAATTAGATGGTAAAGTCTTAACCATAACCATGCATTGCTAAATAGGCAGATTCTAAAAATTCCATTTAAAAAAAAATCTAATGAAACTGCTTTCAGCAAACCCCACAATTTTCAGTCAGACCGGATTCAGGTGAGATCCCCCTCATCACAGAGAAGGTGATTTGGGTTGGTGCAGGCTAGGCTGAATATAGGCGACTATGGGATTTGGACACACACACACACACACACACACACACACACACACACACACACACACACACACACACACACAGAGAGAGAGAGAGAGAGAGAGAGACAAAGACAGAGAGCGAATGAAAAGCAAAAAAAAAAAAGAAAGTGATTTTACACCAAATCCTGCAGAAAGAAAGAGAGATAAGATAAGGGGGTCTCACCAGACACATAAGAAAAGATTGAATATGATGGTACCTCCTTCCATACACACAGATGTATGCAATTCAACAAAGGAAAATAAGACAAAATAGAAACTTCGCCATTTTAAAGCGGCCATTTGAGTATAGGTTTCTGAGTTTACGAGGTGCACTGAATGCAGCATGGAGACCCCTCAAAGCGATGTGGACGCGCCAAAGAGTTTTGAGTTGACATGGCGCGACCGGACCGCTGTCAGCCTGGTTTGATTGACATGGCAGGTATGTGGTGACCATGCTCGTAGCCCATGGACTGCGCTTCTTTGTCTTGTGTTCCTTCTTTACTTCTATATTTCGGGTCTCTTAATATCTGATCTAACTTTCTTATATTCCGTTGTCTCATCCTGCTGTTCGCCTTTCGTTACACCGTCTCTCTATCCTGGAAATGCTGTGGTGTTTTTTTCCCTACAGTACCGCCGCTGCCCCCTGCTGGACTAAAGCAGCTTCTGCAATTAGGGAAAAACTACCGTATCGTTACATTCGCACTCATCACAGGCTATTTTGAGTGGTTTACAATGACGATACTAATCAATATTGTTATTAATAATAACACAAAGCACAATTTCTCCCACTTGCAACAGATGCTGGAGGGAGAGTCTCTCTCATGTTTCATGACTCAGGTCTTGAACCAGAGCTCTGGCTCATTCTGACAGGAAGACAGTGAGAGAGGTGAAAGGTCAGAGGTCAGACTGGGTGCGCAGGGAAAAGCAGCACTGTTACAGAAGTTCACCAACTTCTTTGTTTAAACAGTGTCACAGCTCTTGTCAATCAGATTTATTTGTCTTTTTTAATACCCCAGCGTTGCTGTCCCCTGTCAGAAGTTTATGAAAAGATTACAAAGAGGAGGATCAGGAGCAGGATGCAAACAACAACAGCGATTAACTCATGAGTAGGCTTCAGAGAGACTGTTGGTGTTGGCTTGCAAACACTTGCAAACTACTTATATTCTGTATATTAAACTTGTTCAATTTCAATATTTAAATAGTTACTTGAACCTGTAATTTGTTAATCCCCTGTCTTTCCAAATCTGTCTTTCTCTTTCCACCCTGACCTTTCTGCAGCTTATTAGAACATGTTCAACAGATATTTGCAGTAAGAAGTCTCAAGATTATCTTACACTCTATTTCTCATGGTGTGTAGCATTGAGTGGCACAGTAACATTCAGTAATGATATTCTAGACGTGGCATGTTTGCAAGTTACAATGGTGAAATGGGTATTTGAAGTGGTTTTGTTTTATTTCACCATGGTGAACAATGACTGAAACCTGTTTCTTTTTTTCTGTTTCTCAGCTAACGGAGGCCACTAAGAAGAAAATCCTGGCAAAGAGATCAGCAAAAAAAGTATGAATTCCACAATGCTGCAGAATCAATTGATGCAAGCAAATCTCAAGTACCTTCTGAAGTAGAGTTGGATAGATTTCTCAAGTATAATGCAGAATTCAATGAGTTTATTGATTCAGATCGTCACACAGACATGAAAGAGTTTGATAAATTCCACATATTTTTCCAGTCGGGTTCTGAGCTAGCAGATGCACAGACTGAAGTGATGGTAAGGCTATCAGATATGAGAGTTTTGACTGAGATTTCATGGGTAATAAAAGTGAAACATTTTCGCTACTTTTTCAAATAATTGTTCTGTCCTGTTTTAAAAACTGTATATGAAACATAACCATTTGTTTAATAATTATAAACTGCACTTAGGGCTCATGCATTTTTACTTTTCTTTGTGTTTGTGTTTACCCTAAGCCTGCTCCCCTGCCAAACCCCCAGCCAAGACAGACAAATTCTCTACCTGCCCATGATGACGAGAGGCTAAGTGACAGTGGATTGGAGGCACTCAAAGCACTGATGCAAACGAAGGCTCCAGACATACTCAAAGAATATGAGGAGTCTGGCTCCATATGCACAAAATCCAGGATGATAGTTGTAAGGGTTGCTGTCAGTGATCTTGTGGAGAGACAAGCATTGTAAGTTGTCACTAAATCATGTGTGTAGAGCTGAGGTACATAGGTATTGACTGTGGAATTAAGTTGGTTCTCTGTACCATACATGAAATTAGTATTTTATAATCTGTTAATGTGTGAGGTGGGTGTAGAGACTGTTACAATATGATTGATTCGTGTTACTAATTGGTCATTCAATTGGTCAGGGTTTGGTTATAGTTGCTGTCTGTTATTTTCAGCTACCCATCTAGTACTGACAAGGTGCGTCTTGTCAAGATCCAGGAACACAATGAAGGATATGTAAGTAAATATCTTTTTCCCTCAGACCCTCTTTCCCAATATTAATTGATAATGTGGACTGACGCCCCATTCCAACTTTCTCTGCCTTTAACCCATGCTAAGGAACACTACTACGATCCAGCCTCACACAGTGGCTTCATTGAAGCTAAACTGCGAAACCTTAGAAGAGATTTGAAGAAAAGCCAGAGAAGATATCGGCGGAAGAGCAAGTCGAAAGGCGGTGTAACTTCGTGTCTTGGACTTCAGCAGAACAGAACTGAAAGGAACAGGATCGCTACATCATGAAGATGAACACTGCACCACAGGGCTCGGCTGCTCCTGATCATAGCCGGTCTCCAACAAAACCCGAGATCTACAAGACGATTGACGGCAAAGTGATTGTGGAGGACGAGTTCCTCCACCTTCTGGCTGTAACAATCGAGACTCTGAATCAATATGAAATCGTCCAGTTGGCTCTTAACACTTTTGATTCCGAGTGGATCGAGTCCTCCACAAAAGTGTTGTTACAACTGTGTCCGACAACTCAGCAGAGTGTCTCTCCTGAAGGACCACTGAGAGACACTGACAACATAAAGAGGTGTCTCAAAGTCATGAGAGAGTGCGGGGACAATGTTCCCAGATTTGTCTCTCGTTACTCTGATAATTCACCGGCGGGACCCTCGAACTTGGGTGCAGGAGTGACGGCTGCAGAGAGGCCTACAACCACGGACAGTCCCAGGGGAGCAACTTGGCCTCGCTGCAGAATAATGATTCACGTTGAGGAAAAGAGCCAACATGATGATGCTGCTGTTGAACCAGACTTTATCACCACTATGGAGCCATCAGAGGGAAACAAAGAGTCGGATCCTCCCGCCACTGTCCCTGAAGACAAAACGGAGGAAAACAGCCCCAGCCTGCTCCGAGAATTTGTCACCAAGCTGACGGAGAGGCTGCTGACTGAGTGTCGGTTAGTGAAGCACCGCAGCCAGGAGCAGCTGTCCGCCTACACAAGACACCTGGTGGACCAGACGGTGAAAGGAATCACTGTCAGTAAGGACTTCTGTCCCAACGCCAAGGACATCAAGCGGGTCTGCAGGGCTGCGCTCAAAGACCTGAAGAAGAAGCTCGGAGGGAAACGCGGTCTGGAGACTCTGATCTTATCCCAGTCCCCAGAACGTTGAAGCGTGTACACATAGTAGCCACAACTTTGAATTCTCGCCTGTTCAATGCTGTTGTTAAGCGGTGTTTATTGTAGCGTCGTCGAAGGAAGAAAAAACTTTTGAAAACGGGCGTTTATGTCGGGGTTGCCGTTGTTGCAGCAAAATGCCAGAGACCTTGAGGGGTTATGTGCTACATTGTAAGGTTCATAGGAACGAACCCCATTCATTTTTCAAATGTTTTGGCGCCGACTGCAAGCGGACGTTTTCTACGTATGCAGCTTTTAAAACTCATTTCTATTGTATTCACAATGTGCCTACACCCTGTGTTACTTCCGGAGCTGTTGTTACAGATTTTCAGTGTGCCATTTCTCTTTGTGGGTGTCAGTTTCACACAGTGAAAGGGGCTCTGTATTGTATTGCTGGTGATAATTTGGGGTCACCCAGCATTGGTGGGTTTACTGAAAACTTTAGTCATTCTGAGTACTTTTGCAGATACTGTGAAATGTGAATTGCAGAAAGAGATTCTTAAGAACAAACAAAAAAATGTATCTGAGAAACTTGCTCAAAATGTTGAAAATGAAAACATTCAAACATTACTGAAATGTCCACTCCCTCGACAATTTCTCTGTAACATCACATGGATTAGTGTTCCTCCAAACAGAGCAATAGAAATAAGTCAGAACATGAAAACAAGGTGGTGTGACCCACAGAAGGGCAATCAATTTCTATACATTTCTTCTCCTCTTACTGAATAGTGTAAAAAAATGAGAATTCTTCCTCTGGCACATGCAGACAAAAAAGCTTTTTACACCCTCTTAAACAACCAGCTCTTTCAGGGCTGGTCTGAAATTACACTGTGCTGTCCTGCTTTTAAAAAATAAAATAAAATAAAATAAAATAAAAAGCATCAGTCTTTTGAGGGGAAAAACAGCAGCTCTCTAGGTGACTTTATCAACTGAGTACATTCTAAGTGCATGTGTGTTCAGCATTGTTGCAGTAAAATGCAGCAAGATATACACAGAAAGATGTATCTCTAAGAAACTTGCTCAAAAGTCAGTCAGAAAATGAACATGTTCAAACATTACTGAAATCTCCACTCGTTCATTTTTGCTCTACAACATAAAATACAAATTAGTGTCTGCAAGAGGCATTTCCTCCACAGAGAATAATAGAGATCTGTTCGAGCATGAAAACAAAAAACACTGTTGTGACCCACAGAAGGGCTTTACATTTATTTTCCTCTTACTACATAGTGCAATGGACAAATGGAAAAAAATGAGAATACTTTCTAAGGGCCAAATGCAGAAACATCCTCCTGAGGCATACCTTTAACTGAGCAGTTTCTTTAGAGAGTGGACCCTAAGAGTGCACATCTCGGACCCGATTCCCATGAACAGGCGCTGAATAACCTCAAAAGTATATTTCAAGTCTTTCGGATAGTCAAGGTTCAGCATGTACAGCAGGCCCATCAGGGCGCTTTTTTAAAGATGTAGTTGTTGTAACTCTTCTTACTTTGTTGTAATGGGCAATGAGTTTTCCCAGCTTGACAACAACAGCCCTTCTGACTAAAAGCCCGAATCCCTTTTAACAGTATAGTGTTTCCACAGACATACAGTCTAAAGGTACATCATATAAAAAAGGGCACTTCCTTGTGTCAAAAATCGATGAGTCCGTGGAGTTTAGAGAACTTCTCATGATTTTAATTCAGAATGATGCAGCTGTGTATTTTGTGATGGATATATATAAAACTGACTATCATTCTGAATACCATCTGTACTCAGTGACGAAACAGAGTACAAGGTTGCAGTGTCTTAGCATTAACGACTTGGTAGATTTTTATCCGTTACCGTGATACATTGTTAACAGGCACCAAGTCATTCCACTGAAACACAGTGTGTTGTCAAAATAAACATGATCTTGGCCTTTTGTGGTTAAAAAAAAAAGAAAACTATACAAAAAATGCAAATGTATGCTTTGTAAAAATGATATGATAAATGAATGATGCTAAAATACTATTTGAAGAATATGACAGTGACAGCAGTTTTTCTACTTTTAAATGTACAGGATTAAAAAGAATAAATCCTCACTGACATGATGTACTCAATCTGAAACAATATATTGTCCAAATGAAGGTGATCTTGGTCATTGAGAGAAAGCATGTATGATTAGTAAAAATGCTAAAATATTATTTGAGAAATATAAAAGGGACAGTTTTTTCTTTACAAGTACAGAAATAAAGTGTTAATCCCTACTCAATCAAGTATTTGTTCTTATCTCTTCTCTGTATATGTACATTGTTACTTGGCTAAGTGTCTAATTATTTCTTGCTTCTTGAAGACAAATGTCATTCTTCCTAAATTCCAGAAAGTACTGACATGGAGCAAACTTTCTTTCTGTATTTCTCTATTCCTTTCCTTTTCTTTCTTTCTTCTGTGTATTTGGACACAATTCAGGGTGCAGAATGTTTTTTGTTACTGTATGCTCTTGAGGTTAGTAATTTCTCTCCCATAAACCTGCAAATACACTTTTCTCTGTTTTGATGTTAGGCAATTAAACTTTAAAAACATTCTGCTGAAATTGTTATGTGAAATGTTTCAGGAACTCAAGTCTTCTTTTAAATTTGTTTGAATTATGTTTTGTTGTTTGTGTTGTCCCACACCCACCCTTCCTTTTTTTTAGGACAAACTTGCTATCTTGCAGGGCGGTTCACGCTGAGCGTGGATGGAAACATTGTACAGGACAACATCCTGTCCTTCAGTTGTGCCCTGTGTATGATGTGTGGGAGCTACTATTGCTTCAACATCCATTACCCATCACAGCTGGCATCAACCCTGGAGTTTCTGCAGAGGTGTGTCTATTTGGCTTTGACTGGCTTTATCCAACGTTTTCACTTTATTGAACTCAAACAAATCAAAAGTAGCTGCTGCAGTGACTTGGGGATTAGGGGCCTGGTCATTTTACCTTTTTCTCTTATAAGTGGCTTTACAGCTTGAATAAAAAATTATTGACGTAAATCTTTTCGTAGTTAATGAAGCCAGATCATTATTAATACAGTTGTCTGTTTTTCATCTATTTCTACAGGTGTTTTTTCTCCATCAACCCGGAGAAGGGCACTAAAGTGGAGAAGACAAATACATCCCGCCTTCACATGAACCTGAGAGTCCTTACCCTGATTCAGGAACTTTCCGATCATGAGTGGCGAGATGTCTGAATATGGACTAAACTCAGTAAGAGTCATGCCTCAGCTCGTTATCAGCTCAGTTCTTTAAGCATAAAAAGTTGTTAGTTTGTATGCAGTAGTTACTGAGTTTTATTGTACTTGTTTCTTTCATGTAAAACCCAAAGGTCACATACATACTGGTTGTGGTATGTCTTAGTTCTGTTTTGCAGCTCATTTTACACTCAGTCTACATGGACATACTGTGAGTCAGTGGGGTTTTGCATAAAAAGGGGGAAAAAAGCTATGAGCTATAAGCTATTTTTTGTCGCACTTATTCGTCACTTCTTACACTTTTTTTCAGGAATGTAATTGATTTTAATCGATATATTAGCCGAATAACTGGATCCACTAAGACACCAATATGATTTTTCTTAACTTCCTCCATGATAGTTTTCTTCAGGGTATTTTAATTTCGTGAGTCATTTACCTTCTATGTGATAGTTTCTGTGATCTGTGTGCCAGCAGTGTCTCATCCTGACTGGAGTGAAGCTAGAGTTGCTGACACACGCCTTGTGGTGGGGTATAATAACTGGCAGTGTCTTTCAAAGACACTGAAGCACCATGAAACCAGTAACTGTCACATAAATGCTTATCTGATGTGGAAAGAATTGGCATCCCGCTTACGCCTAGGTAAAACTATTGATAGCGAGTTGCAGAGAGCCATGGCCGCTGAAAAGGCACACTGGAGAAGTGTGTTGACTCGAGTGATCGACTGCATACTCTTCCTTGCAGAAAGAAACTTGCCACTGAGGGGGAAAAATGCACAGTTGGGAAATCCTAAAAATGGAAATTTTCTGGGTATCCTTGAGCTCATAGCACGGTATGATGTCACACTGGCAGAGCATCTTAGAAAGGCTGCCTCAAAAGAAACCACCTGTCCTGGTGCACTCAAAAGGAATTTTTAGATTCCATATCAGAATGTGTTTTAGGTAAAATTTGTGCCCAGATCAAAGCCTCCAAGTACTTTGCAGTGGAATTGGACTGCACACCCGATATTTCAAAGCAAGAGCAGGCCTCAGTTATCATACGGTATGTTCGTACAGATGAGAAGAAGAAGGTCACTATTACTCAGTCTTTTGTGGGGTTCACTGCTGTGAAGGACACAACTGGGAAAGGCCTCACAGATACACTGACAGGGGTGCTGGAGAGTCTGGGGTTGAAGATGGCTAATTGTAGGGGACAAAGTTACGACAATGGCTCTAATATGAGGGGAATAGACAAGGGTGTCCAAGCTTTAATACAACAGAGTTGTCCAGAGGCTCTGTTCATCCCCTGCTGTAGCCACAGCCTGAACCTTTTGCTATGTGATGCAGCCTCATCCAACAGAGAGTGTCTAACCTTCTTTGGCACTCTTCAAAGATTGTACAGAATCTTTTCGTCTTCTGTGAAGAGGTGGGATATTCTCACAGAATTTGTTGACATCACACTGAAGCCTCTAAGTGACACCAGGTGGGAAGCAAAGCTAGACTCTGTTAAAGCTGTTTGTTTCCAGTTGGGGGGGATTCTAGATGTGCTAGAAAAGCTTGAAGAAGTGGCAGGAGACAGCAAAATTGTCTCAGAGGCAAAGTCACAGTCGTCTGAGATTGTAAGTATGGAGTTCCTTGTGTGCCTCTTGGTTTGGTATGACTTATTGTCAGAGATAAACTTTGCGAGCAAGGCACTGCAAGCACCAGATGTCTCAATGGACACAGCCATTAGATTGATCAATTCTCTGAAAGAATTTTGGCTGAAGTATAGAGAGGAGGGCTTTCAGAAGTCACTTGACATTGCACGCAGGATAGCCATTGAAATGGAGGCTTCTCCAGAATTCAAAGAGAGACGTTTCAGGAAGCAAAAGAGGTTCCACGATGACAATTCCAGCACTGGTCATCATGAAAAGCACCCAGAGAGGCACTTTAGGTGCATGGTTTTCAATGTTATTGTCGACACAGTCCTGCAAGAGTTGTTTGACAGGTTTTCCAATCTTCAGCTTGAGTCTGAGAAATTTAAATTCATCACTAAAATGGAGCACATGACAAAAGCTGAGCTGGAGGAATCAGTTACCAGATATGCCCTGACTACCTGTGATATCATTCAAGAAATACACCCAACAAGCCGTCTACTGAAGGGTTACAAGGCTCTTGAGAAGTTGAATTTCCTCATACAGGAGAATCTTGACTTGGTGTTCCCCAATTTGACAGTAGCTCTTAGAGTATTCCTGGCCATGCCTCTGACTGTTGCATCTGCTGAAAGGTCCTTCAGTAAGCTGAAGCTTACCAAAACATACCTTGGTTCAAGTATGAGCAATGATCGCCTGACCCAGTTAGCAGTGATCTCTATCGAAAACAGTGTGGCACGGTCTATTTCTATAAATGGGCGAGTGCAAGGGCACGACATGTAACAATTTAGTGGTAACACTGAAACGGAGTACAAACCGTTGTTCAGATGTCATTTTCATATTTGCAATACAGAGCCACTGCTACATGTTATTACATTATTTTTTGTTTTTGATTGAGCTGATCACCTGCTGTAATATGAAAAATAAAAGTCTGTGATAAAAGTCTTATATTTTATAAGCCCACGAATAAATAAGATTTATACACACAAACATTGAAAGAAAGGGAAAAAAGGGGGTTGGTGGGGGGAGGGGGGGTGCACTGATATGCAAGCAGCTCTTTAATGGTGTAGCTGGTCGACATGGAGCTAATTTTCTGTACATATGCAGTACAGTAAAGTACAAAAGCATCTATGGTCTGCCTCAGTATGAATTTATGGATGCATATACTCTACTGTACGTCATATGGGTGGAAGGATGTACTTGTACAAATATGTGTATGCATATGTTTGGATATGTTTGGATATGTTTGCATGAGTCTGTACAGATAACATCTTTTGTGTTGTATTTTTATTTCTTTATTCTTTTGAGCTTCTTACTTTCTGGGTTATTTTAGCTGGATACAGTAATTGATGGCATTGGGACAGAGATACAGCAAACTAAGAATTTCATTGCACCGACAAAATTGTTTATTTCTGCATCTGACAGTAAAGTCCTTGAAGGGATTTTGTATTACTTTGTGCTTCATTACAGTACGTGACTAAATGTACTCGGTTACTTTACACCATAAGTAACTGCACAATAAGAATCCAAAGTGGCTCAGGTGTACGATCAAATCCCAACTTTTACTTTGAAAGAAGCTCGTTTCACTTCCGGCGGCCACAGTTGGTCCTGCCTACTTCTTGCACGCAGCCGTCCTCCTTTGAGTCCTCTCGCCTGCCAGCAGCAGACCTCCGCTCTGTCAACTTCTCTCCGGCTTTGCCTAAAGACAGGTGAGTAAGAAATGCACGTCCGTCTCATGTTTCGCTTTCAGAACTTCACATAATATCCGCACAGCTCTGCCGGTAGTAGTAACTGTGAGGCGGGGACAAAGAGGAGCTAAAAAAAAGAAAAGCCGTTTACTAGATGAAGCTAACGGTAAGCTAGCCAAGCAGTGCGGCTCAGTTGCTCCCTCCTTAAGTGTTTGGGCCTGTTTCGGTCTCTTTCTTTGTCCCTGTGCGGTATCCTGCAGGAGAGACCGGTCAGTGCCCCCTCGCTTTGTTCAACCTCTGCTGCTGCCACTCTGTTTGACAAAGGGCTTTAGATATTAAAGTCTTGAGCAATGCGGCTGAACTTTGACCAAGTAATGTGTGCTGCGCGTAGCGCTGTAAACCGGTCCAGACGACAAAGGAGTGTTAGCTTTTGTCTGCTCTTGAGTTATGCAGAAAAATACATGTCTTTGTGTACAATTGGTTCCCTGCACCGCCGAATTACAGCAGTTTCAAAGAGGCATACGGTCATGGTTTTATGGTTTGAGAAATCCGGTTTAAAAATGAAACTTGATGATATGCTGCGTTTTTAATGACATATCTTTGTAACCACAGGGTAAAACTGCAGACAGGCAGCCTGGAGAGATAATTGCATGAACATCACTCATATAAACACATGTATATATCCAATAAGTACCCCCTTATTGGTTTGCCTGATCATGGTTATGTAAGCCTCCTAATAGGGCATTGTTCCCTGCTGGCTGAACATGACTTGCATGTGACTTTGAAGCTTTTGAACCACACTGCTGCAAAACCTGTGTCAGTTTCAGCCTCAGGCGTTTTAGTCTAAATTTCATATTTGTTCTTTTGGTTCATGTTGCCAGATGATTCTACTGCTACCAGAGCTCCAGGTGGTGCCTCAGGCTCCACCTTTTTGCATTTGTGTATAATAGTCTATGAACATCAGGAATTTTCTGGTAACTATGTGCCATCTCGCCTGCAGTTATTAGCAACTACCACCATGTCTGCTGGAAATGCTAAGATTGGAAAGCCAGCCCCAGACTTCAAAGCCACAGCTGTAGTGAAGGGAGAGTTTAAGGACATCCAGCTCTCAGACTACAGAGGTAACTGTGTTATTTTGACAGTCCATGTACAGTGATAGTAGTTAGCTTGATCTCATCAATCAAACTTTGTATTTACAGTAAATATAGATCCATTCTTCTCAATTAATATAGAACATAAACATGGTTTTTAAATTTTGAAGACATTTATGTTGGTTACCAGACTTTATGCTTTCATTATTATTATTATTTTATTTTATTATTATTTTTTTATTTATTTATTTATTTTTTTTTAATTTTATTTTTTTCCTCCTGTTCTCTTCAGGGAAGTATGTGGTCTTCTTCTTCTACCCCCTGGACTTCACATTTGTGTGCCCCACTGAGATTGTGGCTTTCAGTGACAGGGCAGAGGACTTCCGCAGCATCAACTGTGAAGTTATCGGCTGCTCCGTTGACTCTCACTTCAGTCACTTGGCATGGTGAGAATTACTTCTATTTAAAGGGAATTATGAATTGAGTTTGACTGTAATTTGTGATTGTATCCTGGTGGAACTTAGCTGCTTCGCTAACACTTAGGAATTAATAATATTCACACAGCTGACATGTGTCAGCAAGTTATAAGTTATAAGCAGAGGTACTTAAACAAAAAATTTCATTGTACTGGAACTGTGCCTGTTTTTGAAAAAGAGTGCATTTCAACTCATATTTATTCTTTCCTGGGATAAAGAGTCTCTCCTAACCCTGTCACAACTGATCCACTGCAATGCTCCACAAATATCATACAAAACCCTGACACTGTGAAAAGTCTATTGCACACTTATTAAAAACAAGAAAGAAGCCAGTAAATACAAGCTGTGGTTTAAATGTTACTCTCTTAAGAGCTTTGAGCTACTCAGTTGTCAGATATATCTAATGTAGATTGGTATAAACTATTTTACAGGGTAGTGTGATATGGAAAATAGTTAAATAACGAATTTTGGATCAGGATTCCATAGATATCATTTGATTAATAAATGACTCAGATTAGGATGTTCCTATTTGGTGGTTTCTAGTGACACCGTTAATGGTGAGGATTTTTGGCAGATCTGAAGAAGCACCCACCCATGTTCATCAGTTTATCTCCGGTCACTCAGCTCCTCTGCAGAGTGTTGATATGGTCTGAGTTAACGGTCTCTGAATCAGACTGCACTTTCTGTAAGGAATAACTAGATGACAATTCTAGATGCGGTGTGGTGTTTTGATGTTGTTATTTGTTTTAACAGTTTTTGTCTTACTGACTTAATGTCACTGTAGGTTATAAGGAATAATTTTTATTTTTTATACATAATAAACTGCTAAATGCCACTTTGTGGTCTGTGTGTAACATCACCTCAGATTTATAACCAGTTAGCCATAAAATACTGGACAGGGTTGAGAGTTGTGTTTTTTTTTTTTTTTGTTTGTTTTTTTAACGACTTGAAGTACATCACATGAAGTTAGAATAAACAAGAGTAACAGTCTTGTGTGGCTGTTGCCTTATGTGAAATTTCAACACTAAATGGATATTGGATTTTCTAATTATATGGTAATTTCATTCCTGCAGGATCAACACGCCCAGAAAGCAGGGAGGTCTAGGTAACATGAACATCCCCCTTGTGGCAGACCTCACCAGGACAATCTCCAGAGACTACGGTGTGCTGAAGGAGGATGATGGCATTGCATACAGGTCGGGCAGAGTGCTGGTGTCATGTAAATAGTGGGCTTTGCTGCAAAGCCCAGTGGTCACTGTCTAGTGGGAGCTTGTTAGCACATATTACCTCTTCTCTATGATTACTATAATGACTATGTACTGAAAGTCTGCAGAGGCTTAAAGATGTAGATGTAACAATTTTGTGCGATATTATAACCTCAGTTTGTGTCTCTCAGGGGTCTGTTTGTGATTGACGACAAGGGCATCTTGAGGCAGATCACCATCAATGACTTGCCTGTGGGTCGCTCTGTAGACGAGACTCTGCGCCTGGTCCAGGCCTTCCAGCACACTGACAAATACGGAGAGGGTGAGTAAAATCCCTGTGTACTGCCTCCTCCCAGTTTAATGTTCTGGCATAGGTTAATGTAACCATTACACTCCAATACTACATGCAAAAACTCAATGCTTAGTTTTTTGCCCTCCTTTTCTTTTACAGCAGCCTTCAAATCATAAAAATGGAGGACATTTTAAGTTAAGCTGCCTGTAGCTGTAAACTGACGTGGAGGGTTCAGTTTATAGACATGGCCTTGCATTGTTAGTTTACCCTCCTGGGTATTTACACATGCACTTTGTCCTGTCTTCCTCTCCACACAGTGTGCCCTGCTGGCTGGAAACCTGGGAGTGACACCATTGTCCCTGACGTCCAGAAGAGCAAAGAGTTCTTCTCCAAGCAGTAAATGTGAAGGTCTTCTCACTGACTTCCTATCCGTAGCACTTGCCTTCAGATGAGAGGTGTCCCCTGTGAAGCAGTATCTCATGGCGTCCAGTCTAATCTATTAAACCCAACAATATTTCAGACCATGTTATAATAAGATCCTTTGTTTCAACTCTTATCTTTGTTTGCAGTTGGGCAACCTCATAGTCTCAAGCACTGAACATCTAGTTGTTTTGTTCCTTTTTCAGAAAAAGTATTGATATTTTGCCTTGCTGTCATGAATAATTCATGTAACCACCTTTTATTAAAGCAGTGGGAAAATTGTGACTGTGTTGCATCTTGTCAATCGTAACAGAAGGACTCGACAGTATATTATGAACATAATTCCAGGTGTGACCTCTAGGTGGTGCCATGATTCTTCCTATAGCTCTCCTTGGTGCCCTCTAGTTTGGTGACTCTACAAGTTCACCTATCGTTACACCAACAGACAATTCTGAACAGTGAACTTGGTGTGTCAGAGAGCCTCCTGTGCCTGCGTCATGAGGCTGTGTTATATTGTAATATTGGAGTTATTGTGGTTGACTCAGCATAACAATCTGGTGTTGCCAAATGGATCTGGAGCTCATTGGGAAAGATTGGCTTGTTGGAAATGATTTAACACAGACCTGTCTGACTTGTCCCGACTACACATACCATCACTGTTTAAATCATTTCCAGTGTAATTATAATGCCGCCCCCCACCCCCCCAAACACTCACTGAGGAAGTAACATTGGATGATGAGTAACCACTATCATATTTACAGAAGCATAGTGGGATATATCATCACTGTTCAGATACAATAATCCTAAATTATGTCCAAGTTTATACAACATATTGGCCGCATTCTCACATGTGGCTCTTACATATAGTTTGTGACCTCCTCTCTTCCACAGCAGTTAATTTCTGCCAGTGTTTGTTGGCACTAATTCTTGTAATTTCAAACTAGCTCTTAACCATCAGACAGAAAGTCTGTTCTGCATGTTTGTCTGGAACCTTTTGCAACCATTTTTCCTGAGCTAATGTTCTCACGGCTTGTTTTGGGAAATTGAAAGCAGAATGGGGAAACTCCCTTAACTCGAATAAACCACTCATCGACAAAACTCTTCATTTACACACACACATTGTGGTGTGAAAGGGGCGTGAAGGGGAGAGCGCAGCATTTTTGACTGGCAATGTGGGAGGGAGTTCCCGGAAACCTTGTCGCGATGTGACGTTTGTTAGCTAAATTGGCCATATATGGAGTGACGTATGTACGTCAATAGGGAAACAATCCTACGCTGGGACGTCTCCAACGTCAAGCAACTGCTACTGTAAATTTAAGTGCTGACCAGAAAGATCAGTGACAACAGTGCGGTTGTGATAACCAGAATCACTGGTAATTTCTAAGAAGTGGTAGTTTTAAATACACAAAACCTTAAAAAAGAAACAACACCAGATATTTCTGAGTTTCATAATTTCATTTACTTAAATATACTGTACAAGTAAAAAAAAAAAAAAAAAAAAAAAGACAGGCTCATCAGGCTCAACCTGACAAACACAAATAACTTACATAAGAAGCATCACAAACGCAATTAAACAAAATGTAAACAAGCAAACCCGAGACGACACTTTTAAAAACGTATTCAAAAATGCCCTAAGTGTTGTAGTCTTATATGATCTCTGTGTGTAGGCTGCTTTTCTTTCAGCCAAAGAAACCATAATGGTCCAGTTCTCTCATGTCTAAACACATTGTTCATTGTGTTGTCAGTGCAGTCCTTGTCCAGTGTTTTTAAAAGTGCATTGTTTCTTCAATAGGACTTCACTTTGGGCGCTAACATGAGCTGGCAGCCACTGCTCACATGTGTCATGACTTTCTGTTTGAGTTGGGCCACCTGCTCCCGCAGCAGAGAAGCCGTGCTTGACAGTCCGGCGTTGTCTGTTTTCAACACTTTAACCTTGTCCTCCAGGCGAGCGATGCGCTCCAGTTTGCGCCTCCGACACTTTGAGGCTGCGAGCCGGTTCCTCAGCCGCTTGCGCTCCGCTTTGATCCGCTCCTGGTTCTCCAGGTCGATGGGGGACATCGGCGGAGAGCTGTTGTCGCTGCTCTGCATGTCGGGGACTGTCTGAGGCTCCTCTTTCAACCCGCCGAAGCGCTGCGAGTGGATGCCGGCACCGGCCAGGGAGTGCTGGAAATGGTGAGACCCGTGCGCAATGGCCTGAGGATGCTGGTGGTACTGGTGGTGGGGCAGGTAGCTGATAGTGGTGGATGGGTAGCTGGCTGCAGAGGACAGGCTGGGGTTCGTGGTGCAGCTGCTCAGGGTGGTGTACTCGAGCGGTTCTGGCTGCATGGTGGAGCCGAAAACAGAGGCTGGAGCCGAGCAGGCAACGCCACCGGTGCCGATGGACACGTTTGGAGGAGCCATCTGGTTCATCTTGTGCAGGTCGTCCAGCGCTTTAACGAAACCTTCAGCAAAGCCCTCCTGCTCCTCTGTGATCCCGCGGTTGTAGAGGTACTGGGCAGGTGTCGGCGTTGTAGTGATGACTCCGTTGCTGTTCTGGATGATCAGTCGCTCCAGTTCAGGAGAGGCGAGCTTCAGGGAGCCCACGTCCGCCGGGCCAGCTGAATAGAAATCAGTGTCGCCGCGCAGGTGCTGTGACTTGAAGTTTGAGTTCCGATATGAATCGGAGAAGTTCAAGTTCATATTCTGCTTTAGCAGCTTGTAGTCTGGCAGGGCTGCGCCTGGATGGCCATAAGCAGAAAGAAACGAGTCGTCATAAAAAGGCTGTTCCATTATTGTGGACATATTTCAAATCAGACAGTCAAATAGGCTACAAGAGTGCGCTGCAAAGATGCTGCTTGGACACCGAGGCTTCAGTGTCCCAACTGATTCAATCTCCAGCACAAAGTCCCGCTGTATTATTATACTGAAGATCAAAGTTATCAAAAACAGAGCAAAACTTCCAAAATAGGAACTGTACTGTACCAAGTCGTCGATTTGTACCTTTAGTTGGATTCAAAGCGGAGTCCAGTGACTAATTCAGATGTTTTCAATCCACTCGTGTGTAGGAGAGTCTTTTCTGTTCTGAATCTGAGCTCCACTTCTGTTTCCTCTTTACTGACAGCCGGCCGGCGTGCTCCGCTCTATTTATACAATCCAGAGACGAGCGCTCCAAGCAAGCTGCTGATTGGTTGTTTGTGTCCCCGCCTCCGGGATGTCAGATAGAGTAGATGACGTTGTTGCCAGGAACAGGGACTGTAAACAAGACGAGGCCTATCGTCGTGGGGGAAACTCAACCCAGGTAAACACACAAAATACCTTGTGCACATCCACACTCCTTGTTATTTATTAACAAGTCAGTTTAAATGTTCCCCACAGCGCAGATCCATTAAAAACTCAATGGGCCAGTTCCAGTCTTACAGGGACACCTATGACACTCCAGCGACTGCTTTGTCTATTTCCTTCAGCAACAGTCCAGTCGGTCAGGATATATAGTCTACTCTGGTGCTGAGTCATGCAATCCAAACTGATATCGACCAGCCCATATTTGGGTATCAGTTCCTCCCTAACAGGAGCGGGAAGCCAATCCCATCCTGGCGCGCTTCCAGTTCTCCGGGATGTGGGAGGCGGAGGAGGAGCACTGCTGCCCTCCCTCACCCCGCAGGCAGGGAGAGGATGGGTAGGTGGTGTTCACTCTTGGGCGTGATGTCTTCAAAAATGCATGGAACATAATGGGAGCCTGGCAAGAGAGGACACATGCTCAGACAGAAGAATGTATCCATGTGATTTAAAAAAAAAAAAAAAAAATAGAGATAACAATCAGACAAGCCTGATGGAAGGAGGTAATACTAAGCAAACTAGTCAAGTCTTACTTACCAAAAACTGTTTTCATTCTTTTAAATAATCCAGTAAGAATGATATAGATGTATCATTTAAAATGTTAAAAAGATGTAATAGCTCATGTCTGACTGGGCCTTATTCTTAGGCAGTTGTTTGAGTTGATTATGTGTACTGAACTCAGAACGTTACTATAGAAATTACAGGCGCGTAAACAAATGACAAAGCCTCTCAGGTATTTCAGAGTATAGACATGACCCCTGAGCTGAACACCTGTTTGATAGAAAGACGTCTTTGTCTTCTCGGTTAGGTAACAACCTCTGAATCACTTCCCAGACGGCCATGTGTCCATGCACGTTAGCATCTTCTAATTCGACCTTCCAACCTCCTGCTTATAGACTACCTATCCTCAGAACCAAAGTGTTTTTTTTTTAAATTTTTTTAATTCATCTATTTATTTTTTCATTATGCCAGAACCACAAAAAACACCAAAAAAAAGCAAGTTATCAAGCATTAAGCAGATTGGTAGTAACAACTTAAGGTAGATGATTAAAGTTAATTGGAATATTACAAAGTTGCACTGTGAGTAGAACAATCCAAATGTAACTTAATTATCTCCCGTGACAAAGCTCTTCCAGACTGTAGCCGGGTGCAGTTTCATTTGATGCGGAATTTGAATTACAGGTTGAACTCTGTTTTTTTTTTAAGTCATAGATGGGGATTTCCCTCATATAAGACCAGGTTGACCTTTGAATCTTTTCATTATCTCTTTACCAACCAACCATGCACCTTGCATGAAATGATAAATCAGGTGTACCCGTTACATTGGATGTCACCACACAGCTGCTGCATTTTAGGAAAGTTGTTTAGTACATCTGATGCAACATCAGTCGTATCCTGCACACTTCCTTAGTTTGTAAGAGTCAAAATTGGCAAAGTTTTGGCCAGCTGTCACGCAGTGGTCAGTTTGGCCCGAGCTCCTCCCACTCAAACAGTGGTCTGATCCCCTGTCAGTGAGAAGAAATGTAAGGGGGAAACAGCGAAACAGAAGTATGTTCAGGGAAACAGAGTGAAGTATCACTCAGTGGTCAGTTCCAGTTTCAGAGTGACCTCATCCACTTACTAAAGGTCATAGGGTTGCTGCTTTGAGATAAGACTGTGACCTCTTATCACATCTGGTGTGATACTGATAAACGTTCACTACTCATTAGACTATAAATAAATGGTTCTTAGGATGACAGTTCTTAGGAATATTTCATTTGATTTACATATTATTGTTTTTTTTTTTGTCTGATTATGTGACCGAGAATCTCTGCCCCTATGTTTTACACTGCTCCTGTGTTTATTTGAAGTTTTGATATGCACAAGAAGATATATTTGTGGTTTTAAGTGGCAAAAACCATCGCATGGGTAAGAATCTGGCAGATTTCAGGTACACACTCCTGTACCTGAAACCAAATCCTGCAATGCTGGATGGTGGCTCCAGGTGGCTGAGCTTGGGGCATGGCTGAGAGCGGTGACCAAAGCATTTACGGAAGTCCTGACGGCTCGTCTCCAGACACAGTTTCTGAATACAGGCTATGTGCATTTTTCTGTGCATTGAGCTCCTTGATACTTTCACAGTATAAATATAGAGCATAGACCTGCTTTATAATAAAAAGACATGGAAATCTCACTTTATACAATATGGGATCTTTAAATATGCATCTGCAAGAAACTCTGCCAGGAAATATTTACATGTGACTTTCCTGTTTGAGACGCTTAATAGCCCTTGAGGCTCTGAACATGCTCACATGTACGTGATTACATGTGGCAGTAGACAGAAATGCTTAGAAGTGCAGTTCAAACACCTCATACGTGCAATTTTGTCAGCTCCTTTGAGTCCTAGTGCGATTGAGGTTGACAAATAGGACGACAGAGAACAAGAGCAATAGCAGAAATACCAAGAAAAACAAACATGAAAGCAACAGCGGTGCATATAGGTGCAATCAGCCTCAGGAGTGCAGATTGCCCATTACAAGAGATTTTTTCTGTTCTTCATTGGTTATTAGCACCTCACTGGGTTACGTGATGACTGCTGGCTGTGCTTGGGAAAGATACCGAGGGCATGTGAAGTGAACTGTGGGGGGTAGAAGCCCACAATAGCATACATGAGAGGAGTTAATTGATTCTGACACATTGTACTGTACAAATGTGTCATTTAGAGGAAAGTCTATAATGTCAAACTCACACCTATACACTGTTTAGCTATGAATCATGCTTCCGAAATATGTTTTGTTTTTTGTTTTTTTACTGAGAATTCAACTATCTGGAAGCTGCTGACAGAGCTGATTTATCCGCAGTGTTAGAAAATCATGAAGCATCAGCAAGGCAGGATGAGTTTACAGAAAATTAGAGCTAGTCGATCAAATTAGTGATTTGGATTCATTTTGCTTGGATGAATATTCACTTATTAGAGAAAAAAAATCCTGTTTGGTATCATCCTCTCTGACCATCCTCTGTCATTACTTCACTGACTTCAAATACAAAACTTGTCAGAAAAGGACAAAACTGAAGAATGCCTGAAAGCTGCTGATGTTCATTTGGCCTTCATCATGACTGTAACTCCCTTCTTCCCGTCTCGCCTCCCAACGCAACATCTGCAGCTTATTCGGGCACTAAAACACTGGCCAGCTTTATTAAATGAACCAGAAGTAACATCTCTCCTGCATCTTCGGCAAGGTCTTCCACGCTGGAAGCTTGGTGACCTGGAAGTGCCCTGTAGGTGTGGTGAGTCAGGTAGGGGTGTTCATCAGGGCAAAAAGCTGGCTGTCCCTGCGAGGAGAGGACAGCTCACTCCCTCACACAGCATATTAAGTCAGAAGAATGTTAGTCAGTTCTTAAAGAGTGTGTGGGCCACTTAAATTAATGCTAACAAGCAGCCATTGTGAATTTCTCATTCACCCCCCCCCCCCCCCCCCCCCCCCCGAACTCCCTGCACCAAAAGCCTTTTCCTTTTGTCTTCTTCCCCATCATCGTTATTTGGCTGCCTGTGGGAAATTGAACCATCTTTTGCATGTAATCGCTTTAATGAAGGCATGTTTAATCAGCATATTCTTTCGTCTGTAGCTTCCAGATAGTGCCAAGCAGCCTTTTAGCGATGAGAGACCTTTAGCACAAGACAAGATGATTGCTGAGGCCAAATGAGTGTGGCAGGAAAAGACAGTCAGACCCAGCTGTCCCCTCAGGCAGACGTAACGCATATGGAGCTGTCCTTCCCACTTCCCCTCCATCTACACGGATGCTTAAACTCCCTGTCACTCTGCCAGTCTGTAAAAAAAAATAAAAAAAAGGCAAACAGCAGGGGAGGGGGTTAATTAGGTCTAATCTGATTTCACATGCCCATTTGGTTTATTAATTGAGCTTGCTCATTTTTGTTGGGAAAAGACAAAAATGTGAACTTAATTATGAGTGGGGGGTGAAACTGTGAGCATGATGGCGTTAACTGTGGAGTTAGGAATTGTGTTGATATATTTTAATCAACCCTGTTGCAAATTGTGGTGATCACTATCTTAGTTTAGTGTTAGCATGCATTTAATAGCACTAACATTTCCTATTTAGCACTGATACAGCTGAGGATTCTGGGATTTTTTCTGACTAAACAATTAATCTGCAAATTGTTGCAGCTGTAAATGCAAGAGTTGGAAAAAACGGAAATTTTGGCGTGATGGTTGTTAAATGAAAAGTCAAGGAATCACCAAAGTTATTGCAGTTTATCCTGAGAACATGAATGTGTGTTGCTGAGATATTTGAGTCTGGACCGACAGACCAACATGTCCCCCAGTATCAGTTTTATTGTATCTGTTGAATCTACGTGTGCACATTTATATGTATTTATACTGCAGTCAATAAAGAAAACAGCTATCTGATAAAAAGAGAAGAATCTTACTTTTTATGACTTTTATGGGAGAAATGCCTGAAGTGGATATGAACTACAATAAAAAAACAAACACAAAAGCACCCAGAGAGGTCAAAGACAGGTGTCAAATGAGCATAAGAATAAAGTGACAAAGGTGAGTAAGAAGCCAAACACACCCTTTTCCACAAGCGCACCCAAACAACACACATCATATGTTTGCTGTGAAACTATGAGGGCTGATATACTGTAAGTGACTAAAAGGTTGCTCACAGTGCTGTGACATCATTCGTCTTTATAGGTTATATGCCCACATCATTATACTCATAGAAAACAACAAACATCTCTTTAGGCGGCATGGTATCTGTATTTGTTTTAAACCTTAATAACATAGAAGATAACTGGATTCAGATTTGTTCTGAATTGGTGGATCAGGGAGGAGAGGTGGGATGTGTTTCAGATGTTTGATTCCTCTGTCTGACAGACCAAGACTTCCTCTTTGTGTAAATAGGAGAAGTGAGTGTGAGGTGGCAGGAGGCCAGGGTGTGGAGGATTTGGGTACACCACATTTTCATTTCCTCAATAAGTTGCAGTAATGGGCCAGCTGCGGTGCCAGTGTGGCAACAGCAGCCTTGAAAAGGTTTAGGAATCATCAACGGACACATCAGATCAGCAGATATCTAGTATGGATATATGATGACCTATAGCTCTTTACACAGGATGCATTAAAATTTAGCTGTTAGATAGGGGTTTTAAATCATAACACTGCTATTCTGATTCACCCTTATAAGTCACACAGCACTTGCTGAGCGATGTCTGTGTAAACCCTCGTTTTCTACTTTTATCATGCTATTCTACATCATTATGAAACAAATGAAAGCTGTATGTCTGCTAATATGCTACAACATGTTCATTACACAATTGCCAACATAAATATGTACAAAGAAAGCAGCAAGTTGTGGATGAAAGGGAGGGCGTGTGCCGGACAGCTTCTTGGCTGGGAGCAGTAATTCCTTTTGGTTGTCTGGTAAGGCATGGCGACAACGAGCCTCCAGGCTTTATGCTAAGCTAAGCTAAGTTAAGCTAAAATAAGATAAGCATCTCCTGACTCTAGCTTCATATTTACTGTGCAGACATGAGAGAGGTATCAATGTTCTCATCTAATGCTCAACAAGAAAGCAAATAAGTGTTTTTTTTTCTTTACAAAACCAATCTACACCTTTAAGATTGGAACAAATGTGGACACAGCTCTCATAATAAACTTTTGGCTTAACGCAGTCTTCTCCCTGTATGCATTTGTAACAAGGTACAGTACATTTTTGCATCTACCATGCATTTTATGTTTGTTTGGTTTTTTGTTTTTTTTTTGGTTTCTTTTATCATTCAGCTTTCTTGTCATGAGGCGGGGTTCAGCGTTTGGTCATTTTTCATTATCACTCAATCAGATCTGATGAATGGCCACTGATTGATCCAGGCAGTATGACCTCATGTTAATGTTACCCTCCTGTTTGGTAAAATCCTTCTTCCAAACTCGTTGCTCCTGTGAAAATAAAGATCTGGCGAAAATATGCACTGACCTGTGAGAAAGATAGCTCATTCACATGCCAGGGTAGATGGTAACATTAATCACAGTAGCAGGTAAATGACTTGTCTTATTTACTCTCGACATGTAAAATGAGAAGCTGTAGTATTGGTTTGAGGTTAGTGCCTCATTTCAGCCTACACAATTTCCCAGCAGGAAATTTAAATGAGAGATGGTAGCTATGTTTATCTTTCAGTGCAGAGACACTGTCGCTGATGGCAGATTATGTTACTGATATAGGTTGGTTTTTTTTTTGGTTTTTTTAATGGGCATATCTAGTTATTGTAGTAGAAGTTTGAAATCCAAACAACACACACAGGAAACTGATTTCCAAGAACTATTCTGTCTCTATTTAATTTATCTCCAACCTCTCTATCTGCATATGTTCAAATGTATTTCTATAAATATAATTTGTCTACTCATAAAGCACATTAGTTTGTGTGCCTTGTCTGTTTGAATCTGTCACATCTGCAAGTGAGAGCCGCTGCATTATGAGAAATGTTTACCAGAGAGACACTACGTAGATACAGGGAAAGGACAGTGTCTAATCGTGTGGTTACTGGCGAGATCAATGGTGCGAGTTGGGTTGAAACTGTGTAGGCGCCCAAAAGCGCATTCTGAGCTCTCACTGCCGCTCATTGAGACTCAGCACTTCTAGACTTCATTGCTTCCTGTAAATAAAGCAGAGAGATGTGAACAGAAGTGGATGCCATGATATGGCTGCCTGAAAATACTCAATTATCATGGACGTCTGGCTCCTGTTCGACTGGTGTAGCAATGAATAAAAGATGGGAATATGGAGCACTTGTTGATTTATGTAGATGGACAGTTTCAGTGTTTTATTATTGAACCTTTGTGACTGTCCCAAGCAACATAGGAGCTCTTGAAAGTCAGTTTCCCACCCATTGATTCACTAGAACAGTGAGTACGCCCCACTGTATTCCACGGAGTGATGATGCCCACGCTGTCCCAGTTTACTAGTTTCATCAATTTCTGAGAGATTTGGTCATACTTGAAACAGCCAGTAAACTTTTATACAGCCCCCAATACAATTTCATCACAATGTATCAGTCCTATAATATTCAGCACATAGCACAACACCGACATAATATTAATCTCATAATCAAATTGTCTACACTGAGAGGGATTACAGTCATAATACATGCTAACTTAATCTCCTAATTAGTCATTCAAGCCCCTCAAACTTTCATCTGAATTCAGCAGTCAGAGGCATTTCACTCCTCTTTATTTACTGCTAGTTTCACAGCAATAGCAGTAGAGATGACACCAGCAAGCAAAGCCCACTTCTATTTTACTTACCAGAAGTGGTTCACCAGCTTGGGTTTTCACACAGTCACAATAATATGTGTGCACGCACACACACACACACACACACACACACACACACACACACACACACACACACACACACGCTGACACACAGACAGGAACTTTCCTGTCAAAGGATAGTTGTTCTCTTACCAAGAAAGCCAAGTGAGAGAGTACAAAGGCGGTCAAAGGCAATTGCTTTTTATATCTACGTGCACTGAATGCCTCCACTAAAGGCTATAAGTAGGACTGTAGATAATTGGTGCCAGCCTGTACACGAATATCAAACTGTGAGGAGAGGCGTTTCTGTCCTTGAATGAGCAGATGTTACTGCCTGTCTGCTCCATCATTTACTGTATCTGCTGTTTTCAAGTCATTTTACTGACATGTGTGTATATGTGTGATAATTAGGTGTGAGTCTTTTATCTGATGGCTCAATGATGTAAAAAGAATTTCCTGATAAATTAGTCACCATCATTCCAGCCTACAGACCTTTTAGTGCAATGCATGTGTAAACTGCATGGGTGGTAGCGTTGGACTGACACATATTTAGCACCATTAACAGCACACAGCAAAGGGGGAAATATGTTAAATGCCAAATTAGACACTTTAGCCCACAACATTACACATCGTAACTCGTGAACACAACAAACCACAGACACTTGTTGTAAATATGAGACTCATTTGTGTATATATCATGTGTGTACATTCATGGTCTCTGTTCAATCCCCCAGTAACATGACACATCTGTACACTCAAATACATGCACACAAGGGACATTTTGTTTTCATTTGTTTTCAGTTTTTATGTAGATTCCACAGAGTTTGGTCTTGTGAGAGACCAAACACTGTGAATTCTTTTGAAAAATGACACAGTAAAAAGGTATTTTAACTTGTTCTTAATCTTTCAGTTACTCTTGATGAAAGTGTTGCTGAGCTCATGATTTAGTTCATATAGCTCTTAAAGGGACTATTTGTAAATTTCCTCTACTGCCAAACATGGTTACTCTTGTCGCTTAACAAGAGATTCGGCTATTATTTACACAAGAGGTTATATTCTGCCCTCTGTGCAGCACTGCGTCTTCAGGACAGTGGCCCTGTTCAGACTTGGTATTAACATCCGTCTCATGTGATCCGATCTCAAGTGGACAGCTCTACGTACAGGTGTGAATGCACCCAAGACACATTCAGGCCGCAGGTGATCTGGGCCACATGTGGCCACATTCTTTTAGCAGTGTGAATGCAAATTTGTCCTGGGCCACATTAAAGGACCACCTACTCTACTGACGTCCTCTGCTGGGTCTTGATTGGTCCCACCACAGTTTCACTGTAGAGCACATTGATTCACTCAGCCCCTTCTCGCTCCCTCTCTATCACTCACATACACACAAACACACACATACACATACATGCACAGAAGCACATTGGCAACTGACGCATCTGTCGGATTGGCTAAAAACAACACTGCATACCTGTTTATTTGCATATGAAGCAGGGAAGTGAGATCTGATCACAAGTGGTCACTTGAGACACATTCCAGGTGTGAACCCACATACGTAGAGCTGACCACTTGTGATCGGATCACTGAAGACACATGTTAATAACAGGTCTGAACGGGGCATGATGAGATGGGCTGGCTAGCTGTTTAGCATGCTACCTTCAGTGGAAGAAAACATGCAATAAAGACGAGAGTTAACATTAGCATTGCTTTTCACCACTGGAGTCCTTGGTGAGTAGAGGAATGAAGTTTGATGCTGAACTTGCAAGGTTTCTTCAGTGTCAGACTCTGTGTAGCGGTAGCAAAACCTACAAATAGCTATATGGTTTGAGTGAGACTATGTTACTTTTAAAAATAAAAATTAACTCAAGAGAAATGCAATCTTCCTCTAAAAAAATAAAAAGCTAATTCATAGTAATGAAATGCAGACTTTCTCAGTTTAACACAGGGGATATGCTGCTACAGCCTTACCTTGATGATCTTCTGTACTTCTACTATTCCAAACTTGTGGCCACAGGAAAAGGCTTCTAACATATGCCTTAGAAACAATTGACAAAGGCAGAACCACTATTTAACTGATTGTATGCTAACTAATCTACTAACTCTGTATCATTCACCAGAAACTGTTTGTGGTTTACCATTGAAGTTGGCACTGATTATTTTTTATTTTATTTTTCCCTTAACATGTGCACCCACTCATCATCACTCTTGGTCCACAGGTTTTAGTGTGCTCCAGCATTTTACAAACAGATGCATTTGTTAAAAACACAGAGACTTGCAGAGATACAGCAAAGAACCAAGCAGCTGCATTGCTTTTGTGAAAATCATTGCCAGTGCACACACTACATGATTCTTCAACGCAAGTGATAATTGATACAGCAAAATTTTTGATCAAATTAAGCATGTTTCTTTCAAATTATAACTATCTAACTAACTTATCAATTTTAGTCACTGTGTTCTTCTGCTTTTTATCATGTCATTTTTGTGAGTTCCTCCCTTCATATTTACTCCCCTTGCATTCCCATGAGAGCAAAGGGGAAAGAGAAATGCAACGTGGGGGAAATCGCAGAGTCATTTGTAGTCATAACTTCTACAAAAAAATATCCCCTGTCCACAAGCACTGAAATCCAGAAGTGGCGAGCACTTCATTTTTAACATTTCCACATGAGATGAACTACATATGCTTGTTTCATGCACTCAGTGGTTTTATCAGGACATTTGGTTTCATTTCAGGGAGGTGCAGACACACCAGCCATTACTGATGAGTTACCTAAAGACGCCTCCTCGTAGTCCACAGTAATCTGTCAGGTAGTGGTAGAGACAGGCGTGACTGGGAGAGGTCTACTGACACTTTCATCAGTATTCTTTGGAGTGAAACTACTAATATATAGAGACTGAGAGAGAAAGCTTTTAGTCAGACAACCACAGCCAACTCAATTCTGTCTGGCAGTGAAACGGTTAAACTGCACTTTTGCTTTTTTCTGCCTTCCAGCTGTCTGGTATTACTGGTGGAGTTTTGTGCCCAGAAATGAGGTGGAGGGTATTATCACTCAATCAGATAGGTGTGATAGTAACCATAAAGCGATGTGTAAAAAGTTCTATGCTTGGCTTTGTGTTTTTCTCTGGAAAACTGCATCCCTTTGTTCCTTGTAGCTTCTCAATCTGTCCATGTATCTGCCTATTTGTTTGCCTCTATTTCTCTCCCTGTGTACATGCATTATGTGTGCTTTGTTGAGCATGCTGTTTGACCTTGGGGTGTTTTTTTATGTAGACATGCTTGGCACAAGCAGTGTATTTAAAATTCTGCCCAGGGGCAATACTTGACCCTTGTTTACAATGCAGGGACACATAGGTGCATGCACGATAACGATGAGGTAAAGTCTTCTTGTCATGCAGTTGCTTGATCAAAGCAAATACGCATACAAGTGCACATATGCAGGCACTGTCGTTCTGCAGACACTTGGCTAAATGTCCTTTGGGTCTATCATGGAAAACAAGGTGGAAATTCATAGTAATTTTTTAAACAAAGTGTCTTTACTTTAAGCAATATTAGAGGCTTCGTATTTCTAACCAACAACTGTCAGTTATGTTGGCTGTAATGAGGACTGCAGCTAGCTAGCAGACATCAGCGGCTAGCTAGTGAATTAACACTAATTTTGTGAATAGACTTCCCCAGAATAGAATAAATTTCCCCAAACCAAATAATGAACAAGAAAGACCTGCTATTACTCTTAACTCTGAAGCCCTAAGTTTTTCATAATGTAACTTACCCTACAAAGCAGGCCTAATGTAGAAATGGCATGCTCTTTGGCCTTTGAAGATATGATAGCTTGCAAGTAGTAAGCTAGTTAGCCTGGCTTGCTAACAATTACATCTTACATTAGAGCACACACTAATCCATTCCTAATGAATACCATTACCATTACCATAAATTTTAGATTATTAGCGCTACATTACATTATATTTATTTGCTTTCTCCAAAGCGACTATATTTTTCTCCCATAAATGCAGATAAAAAATATTACTATCAAAAAACATTACATCAAATTAACTGAATCAGCTTCACTTTCAACCACTCTTTGAGAATTGTGAATAATCTCTCTCAGCATGTTTTTAATTTACCGTCTTATATTTTTATACTCATGTAAGTACACATTCATGCCATTATGGCCTTCTTCATTCATCAGATGTGTGGGAGCAGAGAATACATAAACAGAGAACATAAATAAAATTATGGCTGATATAGTACTCAGAAGTGCTTTGAGTGACTGTGGTCCACAGTGAGAGTGGCTCTCATTCATAATACACTGAAACACGCTGAGTTACTAACCTCACATCCTGTGCCATATGCAGCAGGAAATGCTTGATTTCCTGTAGTGAAGTGTAGGTGGGGGCTATTGTGTGTGCTTCTGTGTGCGTGTGTGTGTGAGACACACTGGAAGTGTGTTTGTTTGCAAGTGTCAACATTTCATTTACATACGAAGCTCTATCAACCACAGTTTACTTTTCTCAGAAGCATCCTCTGAGAACAGCCCTTAATTAAATATGATAAATTAGATGGTCCTGTTTATTTTTGGGTAAACATGTATAGCTTCCTCTTGGTGATTATTAGGTTCTTGCAGATGTGTTAGGGTCGTTAGCAAGTTTGAAATTGCAGAGAAGTGTGAATTTCCATCTTATCAGAAAATCTAACAGGCAGTAAAGGAAGTGAACCTGATATTGTCAAATCCATCCAGATTTGTCGTTAGTTCATTGTCTCTGTCCCTAAATGACGTCAATGAATTTCTGAGCAAGCAGATGATCGGAGAATAGATTTGACACATTGTAATATTATGTGACTATGTTGCAAAACAAATTCAAACATCTCATTCCCTTTAAGAGCCTTTGAAACCTTTAGTCAAAGACATTTCTCTCCTTTGTCTTTACATTAACTCTTATTGGGTATTGTTTTAAGGAACTTCATCATATGTGATGACTTATTTAAGACGTGTGGGGAAAGCAGTCCCTCTGTAAGTGACGCAAAACTGTTGAATTCACCAGAATAAATGACCTTGTTTTGCAATTTTGGCCACATCCCTCTTGACTAACAAACTTTTAACAGCTGTGTTGAAAACACACGTACACATGCACACAGATCAAACACATAAAGATAGGTTAAAAATGAAAGGAAGAGCCAACATGAAGTGTCACAGTAAGGTGTTGGGCCACTATGTGCCACAAGAACAGCTTCAATGCTCCTTAGCATTGATTCTACAAGTCTCTGAACTTTGCTGTAGATATAAACACTATTCTTCTAAAAGACATTTCCTCATTTGTTGTTTTGGTGATGGTGGTGGAGAGCCCTAACTAACACAATGGTCACAAGGCCATGGCATATGACATTTTCACACTCATCAAACCACTCGGTGACCCCTATGGATGGGGGTATGTTAATCCTGGAAGAGACCACTTCTATCAGGGTAGAAATGTTTCATAGTAGGATAAAAGTGATCACTTAGAACAACTTTGTGTTTGCAGTGACCCAAACCATGCCAGCAAAATGCCCCCCCCCAGCTTAACAGAGCTGCAAGATCCCCTCACTGTAGGGGGTCAAACATTCAGGCCTGTACCGTTCTCTTGGTGTACGCCACACATGCAATCGCCCACTTGTCGAGGATATGGTGAAGGATGACTCATCTGACCATATCACTTGTTCCCACACCTCTGTAGACCAGTGTGTATAGGTTTTGCACCACTGAACTCTCATATGTGGATTTGTCTTTGTAATGAGGGGTTTATTCACTGAAACCCCGCTACAATATCCCTCTCTATGTAATTGTTTATAGAGTGTTCTTGCTGGCACAGTCTGATCACGTGCTTAATTGACAGTCCCTGTCACATGAGGAAGAGCTGCTGTACAAAAGTCTACCAGTTTTTGCTGCTCTGTTTTGATAAGTATACTGGCAGATGATTTTGCTAATTTAAGTCATTAGGAGCATTTCCATTAACTTCCTTAATGCGCAACTTGAAATTGTGAACTTAAAAACGAGTAAAGGAAACACATGGATTTCGAATAAATTCATTCACCAGCATGAGGTGATTTTTTTCAGACTATTTGACAAATTAATATTATGCGAAATTGAAATGGAAATCATTTTCCCACATTCAAGTCACTGCACCTGCCATATGATGCCGCAAGGAGCCAGCTCCAACTGAGAGGCAGGCTGCTGGAAATCGTCATCACTTTTAATTGGAACATTCTTGCCTAAGAAAAAATCCCACCTTCATTCACATAAAATAACTCAATGGAAACAAAAAATCTGTTATATGTTGTGCAAAACTGCAACGAAAACCCGGCTACTGTCAATTTAATTACTTTTCTGTTTTTCTCTACATATCGTACTAATGCACAAGGATCACAGTTGTCCATTTATAGATGTTTGTCACATTGATCTAAATGCAGATGTCACTTAAGTCATTTCCTATTCAAACACCAGCCAGTCTTTGTGACGAAAGCTCTTGGCATCCTTGCTCCAACAATGAGCCACAGAGCATGATTGGATGTGCATTGCTTACTTGTACCACAGTTTTTCCTTTTATTTGCCCCATGTGCACATAACTGCCACCTCTGATCCCCCAAAATACTATACTGTTGTCAAGGAAACAGCCAAAGCCTATTAAAATTGAGTATGTGTGTGTGTGTGTGTGTGTGTGTGTGTGTGTGTGTCAGTGTGTTGCACATCTTGGAATAGCTTCAGTGACGCATGCATTTGCTCGCAAACACCATGCCAGCTAACCGCCCTCTTTCACCTCCCCATTCGGTGTTACAACACACATCCATCTGTCCTCCCATCTTTTCCTCTCTTTCTTTTCTTTTCTTTTCTTTTCTTTTACTTTCCTTTCTCTCCTCTCCTCTCTTCTCCTCTCCCCTCTTCTCCTCTCCTCTCCTCTCCTCTCCTCTCCTCTCCTCTCCTCTCCTCTCCTCTCCTATCCTATCCTGTCCTTGTCCTCTCCTGAATTCAGGCTGTTGTGGAACATTCACTCCTCTCTCTTCATGGAAAATGTGAAGCTCCTATTGGATTTAACATTTCCCCCTAACCCACTGATTGATTCCCATTCTTTCCAACTGTCACATTTTATTAACTTTAAACCTCTCGAAAAACCACAGTAGAAATATCATTAATCAAAACTGTTAATTTTGGCTGATTTGATTAAGAAGTAGTTTTTAAAAAAAAACAAATTTCCACCTTGAAAAGAAGAATGCACCACAGGCAGCCAAAGCTTCTTAGTTCGTGATATCAGTGTTAGCAAGTCTGCTTAAGAGGCATGTAAGGTTTATTTTTACAGGCAGTAAAATCCCATAAGGGAGCGATGACTTCATATTGTCTCTGATTAATGGTTCTACATGAGGATGGGGGCTGGATGAAAAACTCAGCCAAAATCCTCCATCCCTTCAAGGCATCTACAACCTACATTTATACAACAACCATGCTCTGGTGTCAAACTTTAATCATGTTTTTGTATCTGACTGTTGAGTGAAAGACTGCCCAGCTGCCATTTTACACATGACATGGATCTCATTATTGTTGATCTTATAATTATGCCTACACATAAATAAAAATGTCAGTTTGCTCCAAGATCTTGTATAACACGCTTGGCATATTTTAGGATGTATCATCTAATCTGGATTAATTTTGACATGACAACAATAGCAATATATAAATACTAATCCCTAATCCACCATCAAAGACATTTAGGACTGGTATCTTTCATCAATGATAAATATAAACTTAAGCTCAATGTTCACATTTTCCTATCACTTTTACGGCTTCTGATCATCATATCAGCTGCATGTGATGGATTCATTTTTAGCTACATGAGAGGGAAAAAATGTAGATAATAAAAAAGAGTGATATCTGGCCACATGTGATAACAGATCACAAGGTGAAATGTCATCTGATCCTAGCTTTCCTTTTAAGTGCAGCCAGCCTGTATAAGTACTGTTTGTTTAAACCTCATCCTAAATATAACACCACTTCACCGTGATAAACTTCCATCCACAGGAGCTCAGAGGACTGCAACCAATAAAGTTTGCCACAGTTTGGCAATTTGGCAAGTGTTTGCGTGTTTGTGAGAGTTTGTGATGTGTGTGTGTGTGTATGACTCGTTCTGAGTCACTGCTGTCCCCCTGGGTGCATAGCCAGGGCAATGCAGAACGGTTTGTGTGAGTGAGTGTGTGTTTGAGAAAGAGTGAGGAGAGTGTGTACATGTCTGTATGCATTTGTGCATATTACCATCCATACATTTGTGTGTGTGTGTGTGTGTGTGTGTGTGTGTGTGTTTATTTGTCCCATGGAGCTGCCCAGACCTGAACCTCCTCTGATGACTCAAGACTGTGACTGCATCCAGCACTAAATCCTTTTTTATTTTGAACTGCCCGAGTCTATGTTCTCTTACAATATTGCTTTGTAGTCCAAAACCCAAAATCCCCAAAACTGCCTTTCTGCTGCTATGAAAACTCACAAGAGCTCAAAATGTGTATCAATCCACAGCTGAAAATACTTCCCTAAAAATGCACTATTTCCTCCTTTTTTAGAAACATTTGCTAAAAACAACAGTACCCACCTGTTTAAAGATATTTACTTTAAAAAAACATAAAAGTATAATATGTTTTGCCTCTTTTACACAGGTCAAAAAACCTGCTAAGACTCGCTAACATCAGGTTTTTGTCTGCAATGGAAAAGGGTACAATCCACATGTTCACACCCAGGTCAAGACACAGGTATTTATCAGCTCTGATTGGTACTGATGTAAATACAACACTCGTTAATTTTTGCCCCTTTTCTGTGTGGGGTTGTATTTCAGACCTGTCACCCTCCCAGCGCAGTGCTGTTACACCACAAACACTGTGGCTACACTGCACTCAAGAATGAAAGAGTGAGCTGCAGCCCCGAAATAAGTTTTAAAAACACACAATCACTGATCGAAGCGTCTCAAACGGAGGCTGCAACACTGCAGCACCAACCCAGGGATGAGATGTGATGGATCCATTTTACCAGTTTGTATGGGAACTAGCAGCTCACTCTTTCTCCCCTGCATCTGTGTGTGCTCTGTAACTGCACATGGTGACACATCTCCTAGTTGTGTGTCCTCTCGGCTAGCAGTGTAAAAGAAGTCAGTTAGCAGGTTTAGATTTGGGTTTGTGATCTCTTTTAAAGATTTATTAAAGAGAAAACGCATGTGATTCTGATTCTCTCCTGACATTAAGGGTCTGACACCTCAAGATAAGATAAGATAACTAAAAGAAAAAGAAAAAGAAGGACAAAAAGATGACTTAACAACCACAACAGCAAAAACAAGAAGCCCTGAGCCAGCTGGTCTAAATCATGCAATCTGCCGCTAATCAGGCTGCCTGTTGAGTGTGAACAGATTCAACTGATAGCTGGTCCACCTGAGCTGGAGTGTGTGAGTCAGTCCCACCAGTAGGGGAGGTAACAGAGAACAGATACTATGGAGTCTTCCTCAGTGGAGTCAATTAAGCTGTCAGCATGTGTGTGATTGGAGCAGGACCCACTGTCTGTGACTCAGGATGCTGCCTGTGAACCAAATGGAAAACCAGCATCATTTCAGGGGTTTGAGTCTGTTTTTTGGGGGGCCTCTGTCTGGACCGACGGGAGGGGATGGAAAGATGAAAAGAAAGAGAAGGAGGGTTTATTCCCACAATGATAATGCTTTCAATTTGACTTCACAATAAAATCTTTTCCTGGCAGCTATGTGGGGGAAGAAAAAAAGATGGATGTCTGTTCCAGACACTCGGCTGAGATCAGATTTGTGGCTTTCTTGATGGGAGTGTACATTATCTGTGATTATGTGAATAATTTTGTGGTTGTATGTATGAGTTAAATGTTTAAACATAAAAAGATATTAATAAAAACTGAAATCATCTTATCCGGAACATACAGTGTCTACACAGTTGAACTGAGCAGATGAGATTGACGATCACTTTCAGACAAGCTGTCATGTCCCACAGTCAGTGAATGAGTTGTTATAGTAGCGGCTGAACAAACAGCAGGAGGGGGGATGAAGGAAGGAGAAAGGTACCGTCAACATTCAACTGAGAGGACCCATGGAGGTTGAAAGCTCCACGTGTAGACGTTCAAAGACGACACGTCTGAAACTAAAAAGGACCCATTTCAAACTGCTCCAGTGACTCACTGCTCCTTCTCCCAGCTTTACGGGAAGTGGAATGTGTTTTTAATTCTTCAGTTTTTTTTCTCTCCCTTCCTCCTTGCTTTGGCAGAGTAGCGGAGGGTCATATTGTGGGTTAATGTTTGTCTGTCTGTGTGAATATTGTGGTGTGTCTGTTTGTTCATGTGTTCATACTTGATGGCAGCTGGCCCAAATTATCTCATTGGTGTCTAGAGAGAGTTAGCAAAAGCCACTTGTACTGAAAGTGTGGTTTCTGAGGGTCTGCTGTGTCCAAAACACCAGTTTAACTAAAAGTTAATATTAGAATCAGTAACGTAATTAACCAACTTTAGATTTGAAAAAAACAATAAAGGGATAACATAAAACTTGTTAACTTATAATTTGAAGTTTTGGGAAAATACAATCATTTGGTTCTTCAAGAAGATGAATATAAATCTAATATCTGTATGTTAAATATAATGCTATCAAGACAGCTGTCAGTTATCTTAGATAATCTCATCTTACTTTAGCATAGCTCAGTTTAGCATAAATACTTCAGAAAGGGGGAAACAGCTAACCTGGCTCCCTCTCAAGCTAACAAAATCTGCCCGCCAGCATTTCTAGAAGTGACTAATTAAAGATCTCATATTGCATAAAGTGAGATTCCCATGTCTTTTTTGATTATAAAGAAGATCTAGGTTTTATATTAATACTGTGAAAGTATAAAAATGTACTTAGTCTAAAGAGAAATGCACACAGCCTGTATTCAGAAACTAAGCCTTAAAACGAGCTATTAGGACTTCTGTAACTGATGTCACAACAAAGGAGTCACCACTCTCAGCCATGCCCCAAGCCCCGCCCACCCTGACCCACCATCCCACCTTGCAGGATGAATGTTTATCTGAAATTTGCTACGACTTTTCAAGAGTCTCCCCCTAGAATATAGAGACAGAGGATGTTGTATGCTGTACACATTTCAAAGCCCAAATTTGTGATTCTAGGTTATTCAAATGGAAAAGACTGGTCTTGGCCTATTTCCTTTTTGATCCTTAACACAATATCAGAAATACTGATAATAATGATTTCTAAATCATCTAACATTGCCAGTAAGCATCGAATCACAGGGGAAAATTACTGGTGTAATAATTGTCAATCAAATACATCAGCCCTACATCCCCCTTTCTGAGGCCCAAAGTCTGTTATGCTCTCTTGTATTGGGCTCCAAAGGTGTTCCTGTTAACACGTCCAACCCCATGTACTTCTGTAGTTTTTCAGTAGCTCAAGAATAATAAGAGCTTTTATAATATCTGCTTCTGGCTGTCACCTTACAGCAGTAAATGAGGAGTCTTGTTCTGTTGCCCTGTGGCTGTGTCAGTCAAAAGCAGCACCTCCGGCCCAGACTGGCTTCCTTGGAAACTCTTGGCCTATTTCTGTTTGTCTTGACTAGGGTTTTTCCAGCCTGAGGTGGCTATTTTGGTCAGATAAATACAATGTTGTCTTGGGAGCGGGGGTTGAGGAGAAAGACACAGATGAGATCACCTCTTAAGGCTCCTGAGTAGCAAAACAACAGGCAGCAAGACAAGACAAGAACTGCCACGAATGGAGACAGAAAATAAAGGCTTGGGAAATTATTGACATCCCGTCCTGGATGGCCTGAGGGGAGGAATTGACAAAGAACATGTTCTATTGTCTCTTAGAAACACAGGGAGAGATATTTTGAGACATTTGAAAATAAATCAAAATTAATAAATAATTGAAGAAATATTTGTGGTCAAAAGACATATTGCCTTGTGCAGCTGAAAAGAAGGAAATGTCTTAAGTAGCTGCTGAGCATATTTTAAGGCCTTCACCACAGGGCAGACCAGACACGTCTGTATTTTGTTACCAGATTAGTTTTGTTTGTGTGTGGCTGTGAGTCCATGGGAAAATGACTCTCTCAAATTTTTTTTTTCTTGGGAGGGAGGGAGCACACCACAGTAGATTTCTTATTGCATGGCGAGAACATCTGTCTTTCTTGCTGCCTCACTGTCTGTCTGTCTGTCTGTCTGTGTGTGTGTCTGTGTTTTGACAATGAGAATGACTTGTGCCGCAGTTATCTTCTGATCACTGCCTACGAGTGAGTGTGTGGCTGTGTGTGGGTGTGTGTTTTGCCATGTACACTCATACCTCTGTGTGTGTGAAAGAGAGTTTACTGCCATGTGGTTGTCTGCAGTTCCAGCCAGGTGTGGTGGCTCAGCTGCCAGGTACAACACCTGCATGAGCTCTCAGACAACAGCTGAACACAGCATGCAGTGTGTGTGTGTGTGTGTGTGTGTGTGTGTGTGTCTGTGTGTGTGTGTCGCAGTGGTGAAATGCAACCAAATACATTTGCTCAGTTACAGCTTTTAGCTATTTCCATTTTATGGTCCTTCATAGTTGTATCCCAGTATATTTAAAAGGAAAATATTGTATTTTTTAATTCAGTTCTTTTATTTGACAGTTATAGTCGAGTCATTTTTTCAGATTAAAAAAGGAAGTCAGCCAAACTAGGTGTCACCCCCTATTTCCAAGCTAAGGTAAGCTAAGCTAAGGTAACTGGGCGCTGGCAATAGTTTCTGGTGATGTGTGGATCGGCTCTGATGTCATCCGAAGCTGCATGTATGCATAACAAGAAGTCCTCCAACCTGAACAATCATAAAGGTGTTAGGACCCATGGCAGTGTCTCCTGAAATAGCACCGCTATGGCAGCAGGTGAACTGGGCCTTGGTTGCCATGGTTACTATAATAAGGGTCATCGTTCAGTTAGGTTTAGGAATTAAAACTACTTTTGGAAAAGGTCGTGATTTGTATTAAAATAAATACTTCCTCAACATTAGACAGTCTTTGTTGTCATGGTTACAATAATAACAACGTTAACTTTGTGGAGCAGTCATGGATAATAGAAACAATATAAACTGCTATTTCCACGTGGGCATCAAACACCGCTCTCCTGTAACAAAGTCCTTTGTTTTGTTGACCCATTCATCCACCCTAACCTCCCTCCTCCAAACGTGGACTTTGTTGCTTGAAATACTTTGTCACCGCACTTTTCCTATTGCTCCAGTTGTAATTACTTTGGCGGCACTCTCATGCATTAATAATCGAAACACAAACCACCCAAACAAATTATTATACCACAATTTAGATAAACAGCCCACGGCCGATCTCACATTACCATTATTTCTTGGTGGTATATTACACATGATGATAAGGTAAGATATTACACTGAAGTTGGTTGGTTTATTTATATAAAATAAAAGTTGAAATAAAATTTAAATCTATTTAAAATAAAAGATTATGTAATTTATATTTCCTTTATACATTATATATTATATATCTATATATATCACCCAACTGCACATATAACTGCAATCTGTGCATCATAGTAGTTTTATATTTACCATACAGATAAAAGAGAGGTATCAGATAGATAGATAGATAGATAGATAGATAGGTAGACTTGTATTGACACTTTAAAATCAGTACTTCTTCCACCACTGACTGTTTTTTGTGTTTGTGTGAGGGTGAGAGGCAAAAATTGCTCTGGTGTAATTCTAAGGTTAAAAAGTTTAAAGGGTCACTCCCTGCTATTATCATGATTTACCAACATTATTATTTTACTTGTTTATTCTGATTGTGCACAAAGAACAAAAAAATCCCGCAAACATAAGTGTACACATGTTTCTAAGGTGTGTGTGTGCGTGCCTGTGTGTGCATCCTCCTGCATCTGGAGCTCCTTAAAGAGTATGTGGGCAGAGGGAGTTATGTGGTAAAATGAGGTCATCACTGCTGTTGATTTATGTGACACACACTATTACTTACACTCCTGTGACTTCACCAATGTGTCCGCTGACAGTATGAATAATGCATGTCCCAACCGAAAGATGACATCCTCCACTTTCTCCTCTCTCTCATCTGCTATTTTATAAAGTTTACTTCATCATTACTGACCCGTGTCGACATAGTGTGTGTGTGTGTGTGTGTTGTGTGTGTGTATGTGTGTGTTGTGTGCGTGTACGTCAAGTTTGTCCCACTTTTATTTCCATGTCAAGCCTCTGTGCTGATTACCTGCCATCTTCAATCCAGTTCAACAAGTTCAGCCTTCATATGGGTAGTTTATGAAATTGCACAACAGGAAGTGGGAACAAGTGCATGCATGTGTACGTGTATGTGTGTGTGCACAATGCCACACCCTACTTAAAAAAAAGTGACTGACATGTGGTGTTAATTTGACTTGTGATACATTGCGCAACCGTTATCTGAACACAGGTGCCAAACTGACTTAAAAATTTCCCTTCTGTTTCATTTCAGTCAAGTCATGAGACAAGTATTGATATGTGCTATAACTCCATTTTTGTTTTTCAGAGACATGCAGTGATTTGCCTGTAGCGTTGAGAAACTATCCACAAGAGATTAATAGTCATGGATGGGTGGCAAATCACATCCCGGATGTGCTTTTGACAGACATTTTGCCCCCCAAGAAGCTCTGAGCGAAGCCGCAAAACGACAACTTCCAAAGCGAGGTCACCATGGTCAGCACTGAATAGGCAAGAGCGAGGGGGGAGACTGAAGGAGAGAGGAGGGGTTTGGAGGAGCTGGGGTGTGGATGGGTGGGGGTGATGAGTTAGGGGACAGAGGACAGCAGTTACTGTCAGGATCCATCAGGGAGCCCAGGGGTGACATGGGAACAGGCGAGAGAGGAGGAATAAAGGAATGAGGAGGAGGAGGAGGAGGAGGAGGAGAGGTCAGGAGTCGGCCCTTAACTAGTCACCCCTCAGCCCTCGAGTGCACTTGAGTGCTGTCCCACACCCACCACACCACTTCCTACCCTCCCCTTCCTTCTCCATCTGTTTTCAGCGCAGATGTGCAACACTGCAGTTGCTGGATTTCCCAACATGTTCTATTTTACAGGGCCATGCTAGTCGTTACCGCTTGAACTACAAACCATAGGCACTTTACATTACTGATGATTATTGGTAATCACTTCCTGCCAAAACATAGTCCATCATGAAGCTTGGTAAAATGGCAGACAGCAGACAGGCTAGCTGTTTCCAGTCTTTATGCTATGTAAGCTAAGCTAACCTGGAGCTAGCTGTAGCTTTATATTTACTTCGCAGACATGAGAGTGGTTTCGCTTTTTTTTATCTAATGCTTGGCAAGAAAGCAAATTAGCATATTTTCCAAAACGTTGAACTAATTGTTTTGATAAGGCTGAAAAAAAACCCACAATGAGCTATTGCTTTAACTTAGCATAAAAAGAGAGATAGCCCATATGTCCCATCTAAATCTCTGCAAGATAAGTGTATTTCCCAAGATGTTGAACTGAATGAAAAAAAAAAAAACAACATTTTTTTTTAAATGTGGTGTCACTGTGAACATTTAGTTTGCTCCATGTTTTAAAAATTACATTATAGTCACGTGACCAGCAGGGACTATTTGGAAAACTCTCCTTCCCTGTTGGTGAGTTTAGGGAAAGTCCAACATCCAAACATCATGAGTCTCATGGTTCACACCAACGTTTAAAGATAAGAAACAGTGTCCCTGCTACTTAGCTAGTTTGTTAGTTATTCTATAGTTTATTTTATTGTGTCATGCACATACAAGTGCAAGGCAGGTGGATATACAAGACACCAGAAATACTGCTTCGGTGGTGAAGCAACATAACTTCTTCCATCCCACATTACATGTCAAAAAATAAATATCATGTCAAGAAGGTTCTTTTTTTTTTTTTTTTTTTTTTAAAAAGGGGTCCAATCGGCCAACCAGAAGAAGTCATGAAAAACAAATTTTAAAGTAATGCTCTTAAATCTCTGAAGTCATTGCTTGTTTAAATGTCCTGTCAGTGAAGAATTTCTTTATACCAAGAAGAAGCCGTTCTTCAGCCTGATTGAATTATCATTTTATTTTACTTTATTTGAATTGCTGAACAAATCAGAGATGTGGACAGTGATTCAAAGGTCTGGATTAGTGACTCATACGGATGTGAAAATCTTAAAAAAAAGATCTTTATACTGCAATGTGAACTGAAACCAATGTCTAATTTAAAAAGACATATTTTGAATAACACTCAATAACCGTCAACCTTAATGTAGGTAATTTGAATTAATGGGCAGGGGAAAAAAAACCCAAAAATGGTTCTTTAATATCAGAACAGTTCTAAATGTCACAGGAAAATCATTTGTCCATTTTGTTCACAGAGGTGGAAATCCTTCCCATCTCTAAAGAAATAATAGCATCCTCACATTGACTTAAATAATAACTTCTGACTGTGGAGACATCATCTGCCCAGCTTTCAGATCCTCTGAGGAAAAACATGTTTTGCCGCTGCTGGCCTCTGCTGAGGGCTGCAGCCCAGACATAAACAGCACTGCGGCTGGGCAGAGGAAGCTGTGAGGCTGCTGCTGCTGCAGGTGGAGGCTGGCGGTCGAACAGACAGCGGCTGACATGTCCACCGTACTATGACTTTCAGGAGTCAACCCTGAGGACTAACTTTGTAACACACTGAAAACAGACACTTGTTGCAGATCCAGCATTTATGACAGATCAGAACTTAAGGAATGACTCTACAATGAACACAGTGTGTGTACGGGTTTTCAAGCCTTTTCATATCAAAGACTCTTCACCTCCACCCCCAGCTCACCTCCTGCCAAAAAAAAAAGATCCGCATTAGACCATAGCTCTCATTTAATTAGATTTTAAAAAATGATCCTTTGGAACCACATCTGAGAAGATTGTTGTTGTTAAATTTAACTTGGTACAGAATTATATAACTGTGAGCTGATGCCAGCAGAGTGAATAACAGAACACAACAGTCCTTGTATGTACATATTGTACTTATGTTAAGAGAGTGAAACACAGTTAAGTTGAACATCAGGAAACTTGATCCCATTTGACTCCTGGACCCACCACTTTGGCATCTGTTGTGGTGAAATATCACTTCCACTGTATGTAGAAAGCCAGATCATAAGATCTGCAAACACAAACCTGAAATACCGAACATTTGTCAAAGTAACTGAGAGTTTTATGTGAAACTAGGAGCAACAAGATAATTTAGGGAAGAAAAAAGTGACCAAGACACCATTAAAGAAATAGTTCAGCATTTTGGGAAATATACCTTTTTGCCAAGGGTTACATGAGGAAATCAATACCACTCTCATATCTGTCTGCTCAATATGAAACTGAGGCTCTTAGCTTAGCATAAAGACTAGAAACAGGGAAAGAACTAGCCTGGTTCTGTCCTACACTACCAAAATCCACATACCAGCACTTCGAATTTAGCTAATTCATATGTTTTATTTCAATATTTTATCTATACAACTGATCCATACGGCTTAAAAATGACAAATGTTGTTTTCATACTTCAGTTTGGGCAGAGCCACGCTGTTTCAACCTGTTTCCAGTCATTATGCTGAGCTAAGCCAACTGTCTGCTTGCTGTAGCTTCATATTTACCATAGAGATATGGAAGTGGTATCTGTCTTCTCAAGTTAAGTGTTTTTCCCAAAATGTTAAACTGTTGAAAAAAGACAGCTAGGAAATCTGTTATCTACTCTGTGCTTTTAACAGACACACACTTAACCAGCCTCCAGAAACAGGTCTTTGTATTGCCATCTATCTTGATAACACCACAATGTCAGACAGACTTAATAGTCTGTCTCACCAGTCTGTAACAGACTAGACTGATAGACACACACACACACACACACACACACACACACACACACACACACAGGTGGGGAGAACCAGACAGACAGGTCCCTTATGCACAGTACTTTTTCATGAAGCAGGGTGTGTGAGACAGGGAGTGTCTGAAACACCCACATGCGCGCGCGCACACACACACACACACACACACACACACACACACACACACACAAACCAGACAAAAACAAATGTGAAAGTACAGGGTTAGAGATGGTACAATAAACACTGACTGGAGTCACATGTGTGTTTACTCAGTTAGAAAAGCACATTAGATCCCGTTATTGCATAATGTGCAAACAAAAGCAACAAGCTGAGGTTGTAAACACTGTGTGAGAGTGTGTATTTTAGTCAGCCAACAAATCAATACAAATATTGTTGTAGACATATTAATGATTGATTTTATGCGTGATTGTGTACTGTTCTTATGACATATTCTTATGACAGCTGTCTTTAAATGTAGCACTACATCAGTACTGACAACCTCTTTTTCTGTTGTGACACTGACAACTTATTTTACGGGAAATTCTGGTTTCATACATCTTTGTCATATTTTCATAATTTTGGCAATGGTCTCCCTTGACAATAATAACATTGTACTTGCTGAGATTTTGGCAATATCAGTCAGGCAGGGCAAGAAACACAAACAATGAGATGATCAGGCAGGTTTTAAACAACTTGCTCAGGTTAGTCAGACATTTATTTGGAGGAGAAAGCAAAGAGAAACAGTGGAATTATTAAAACAACCAACTGTCTGTAATCCTGCCATCTTAAAGTCCAAAGCATTTCAACATTGCTCCTCCTCAGTATAGTGATAGTATAGTGATAGTGTTTTCAAGAGCTCAGCGGTTACTATTTATCATAACCAGTCAAAAGATGATGCAGTCAGGTGTAATAGACCAGACCTCTCCTGTAGTTATTGGGTATTTATGGGTATTCTAAGAATCTATTAAGCATGATTAATGTAACAACAGGCCGATGCAAGGAAACTGATTATGAGGCAGCAGAAATCTCTGTTTTGTGAGACTGCAGCCCAGAAACTGCAGCAGTAGGAGGAAGCTTTCACAACAGATGTTCAGGCAATGCTAGCTAACAGGAATCTGTAGCACACTGTGCGTGTGTTGTGGCCTTGTGATCTGCATCTCCTTCATAACAAAGCAAACTTCTGCAGGTTTCAGATGAGACAGATTCCAAGAAACCTGTTTGTGAAAGTTTCTTTTCTTCCCACATTTTTTTTCTGTTGTGTTTCTTCCACTTGTTTCCATTTCAGGAGTACATTTCCTTTCCACAGAGACCCACAAACTGAAAGTCCTTAGTGGTAAATGCATTCAGCAAGTCTGATAAGTAAAATGTGCAACACACACGTACACACACACACACACACTTGCAAAAACACGCATTACCATGTGGTTAGTGTGGTTACATCATTCGTGAGGAGCTGCACAGCAGATTTGAGTCTTAAATTAGATAGTTTCAGTAAGCCTGGCTGCTGACCTCAGTACTCCTGGTTCCAGAGAAGCAACAGACACACACATACACACACACACAGTTCCTTGAAATCCTCCCCCACACTTGTGTTTTCACACTTAATGACAAAAACACCAACCATATTTCCCGTGAAACCATTGAAAAGACCTAAATCGGTTGACCTTTGTAGAAACTGACTCTGGGAGACAGGAAATAGAGAGCTCTAGAAGACAACTAGCCATAAGTAGCCAGACTTTTTCTCTGTTGCTTGATCTTGCCTGATGTGCTGATACTGCTGGCCTTTGATGCTGGTCCAGTGATAATTAGGGGAACTACAGAATTTCTGGGTCAGTGAAACTGGTAATGACTCAGTTAAACAGACAAATATGCATACTAACTCATGGATCCATCCATGAGTAAAAACATTAGAGCGCCAATGATAAAATGCCACTGACAGAAGACTAGACAGGATTTCTTATTCTCTTCTTGACACCACAATTAGATTTTTTGTGATGATCAACAGGGCACCAAACATGTTTTCTAAGATATTATGCTCCTACTTTTCAGCATGAAGCCATATCTATTGTCAAGATAACTGTATTGTGTTATGGTGCTCACCTACTAATCCCCAGCCTGATGACTGACTGTTAAACAGTGGATGTGCCCGAGTCAGCAGGATGGCATCTTTGACTGTGGCGAGGAGCTAGAGCACTTAAGCCTGCAGCACCTCTCCATATTGTTCTTTCTGCCGGACAACAAAACCAGGGCGTCCACTGCAAAATACAGCCAGGAGCAGCACTGGGGCTGCAGACAGACGAGGCAGGTCAGGGGGCTGTTGATGTTCACGTCGGTCAGTCACGCACGCACACATTTCTTTGGTTGGATTTGTCTGTGTTGTGACAGATTTTGAATAATGACCACCAACAAGGATGACAGACTTTTCGATGCGACAGCTGCCCCAGTGGTGAGTTAATGTCTGTCCAGATCCTGAAGTACTTTTTTGTTTGTGTTGGGCATGTTGTCTCATTGCACTGGTAAAACACTTTATGACTTTTCAAATGTCACAGGACTCTCAGGGAGATGATACGAGGTCTAGACAGGAACAAGAGGAGAAACTGATCCTCTCAGCCTGGAAAAGCATGGTGAGGACATGAGGAAAGAAAATCTTACTAACTGTATCCCTTCAAACTGTCACTTTCTAAGAAGCACTGTTTATCAGAGGTACATCACAGTTTGTGGGAGGTGTAACAGCATGCTGTGTTTTGTTGTACAATGAAATGCACTTTCTGAATAATTGTTAATCAATCACTTCAGACAGAATCCAGCACTGCAGGGGAGTCGTTGTACAGATGAAACAATATCTGCTTGATGTTTTTGTGATAATGTAAAGTGCTGCCTTTGCTCTAAATGTGTTTGCGTTGTCTGGAAAAGTAAGGTAACATCTTTGAACACTTTACACACAGCTACGCTTCAAATTTCCCACTTACAGATAACTGCAGATTTTTCTGGTGACTTTTTTTTAACACCCTTTTTTCTTCCCAATCTGTTATGATATGACCTGTTCTGTACTGAGGTGAGAGGATGTGGAAAGCCACGTCTTCTCTGATAAATAAATGATCTTCGTTTAACCAACAAACAAGGAAGTTCATCAGAACTGTACATAGAGACTCACATTAGCCCCCACTGGTTTCCCACAACCAAGTTGCTTATGGGGGTTGAGTACAGTGATTACTCTGTTACCCATGTGCTTCTTTTGGTTATAGCTTAATAGGTGTTAAAAAATATTGTTTGTTTACTTATAGAGCTGATATTGCTCTAAGGTGTTAGACACAATCTATATATTAATTAATGGTTGTATAGTAGAGTAATAGTTGTAGAATTATTATTTTTTTAGGACCAGGCTGTTAATATGCCTTAATTTTAGTATTATAGTGTTTCCACTAATGGATGAAAGTTGTTTTTTGCGTTTTGCAGTCCTCTGCTCTGCAGCGGCACAGTCTGTGTGAGGACTCTGGAGCTCCAGCACCGGCTCAGTCTTTCCTGTCCAAACAGAGGCAGTCCACCCAGGCCAGGAGAGTGCTCTCCCCCCAGCTGCAGCCCAGGTAGGGGGCTTCATCTGCAGGGCGAAATAGAGGAGTGCGACCCACTCATGGGCAGGATAAAGAGCAAGACTGTGGAAGAAGCTTTTTCATTGACTAAAGTTCTCGCTGTCTGTGGTCTGTTTGGTTTGCTGCTGTCACCCCCGGGTGGCCATTATTGGTACTGAAGGGACATACATAAGTGTCATACATTACTGTTTTTTATCTGTACTATCACTAAATGTGTTCTTGTGAATAATCAGCAAATGCTCCATTCCTCATTGTATCATTTAGAATTTTATTTTTTGCAGGTAAGATACAATTTCCATTCAAAATAATGCAAAACCATTACTATTCCTTTTATGTCACTGTAAAACTGAAACTAAAAATAGTGTTATTTCATTTAAAATTTGTTTAAATTAGGTTTTGAACATACATAAGATATTGCATTAGATATCATTCTATTTCCAGTTTTTTTTAATAATCTGAATAAAGTGAAGAGAGAAGACTGTCACCTATTTTGTCTTTTTAGCACCATTTTCTGTTCAAACTTTGGCTAATGCTGAAATACGAGAAAAGACTTCAGTAGTAACAGGCAATTTATATCCTACAGCATAATATGCAGATAACTGAAAAACCAAAACTTTGTTGTCTTTAACCACACACTCCTTATTTTCACTTTCATGTTCTTTCATGTACACAGGTAGGTTTGACTTGATTAGCTTAAAGTACAAAAGCTGAAAGTAGATGGAAACAGCTAAATTTGTTCTGTCAAAGGTGCCTTGCAACAACTGTAATGCATCATATTTTGTTGTATTCTCTGTATTTAACAAATGTAGAGGTAAAAAAAAAAAAAATCATTAGTTCAATGAGCAGCCAGCTTTTTTACTTAGCAAACTGCTGCATTACGCCTCCGAAGTTGAACAAAACCCAGGTGACTCTTGGATGCATGGGTGACTAGTTAATTCGCTTTTTTAATAGAGACCAACTCCTTCTTGTCTCTGTGGTAACCAAGGTTAAACCTGTGATGAAACTTGTTTAGCCTTGCTTAGCACAAACATGTAGCCTAATGCCTGAATGGACAGAGATTAAATAGATAATTAGTCTCCAAAATCCTACTTTGAACTTCCCAAATCTTCCTTCAAATACTAGACTTTCCTCTCAGGTCTCAGATGATGTGTTGAAATTGAGCACAGTTCAAAGTTGACTTTCAAACATCTTTAGTGAGGTGGTGGTGGTGGTGGTGGTGGTGGTGGTGGTGGGGGGGGGGGGGGGGGGGGGGGGTTTCTGTATCTCTGAACAATGTTATTTCCATGAAGTGGTCATTGTATGACCCAAATGGTGCAGTGGACTCAAAGTAAAAGTGGAAGCAAACTTCCACAGCTATGACTAATTTCACTTATGAAAACGTGCTGTGAATCAGGCATTGGAGTTTCAAACAGTCAAAAGTCATGGGAACCTATGATCCAGTGAGCTCTGACCCCATGCTCACACTGCGAAAACGCTGGGGTTCGTTGTAAGACGGCACAGTGAGGAATGACATCTTGTTTCCACCAAAGGGAGGTTTGGGTATGGTGGGCACAACTCTGTTTTGGTTGATAGCTGGCTGGGAGCTGCAGTGCTCCAGACTGGAGTGGGCAGCCGGGAGAAACATGAAGGCAGAAGGGTGATGGGAGGCGATGGGAGTGGCGGAGGCTGGTCGAGTGGACGTCTCTTTTGAGGACTGGGGGGGGGGGGGGAGCAGTGACATCGGAACTTGAGTCTCCCACCTTGTACTTTCTGCTTTCCCTCCATCCTCCCTCATCTGCCACACTCCATCACTCTTCCCCTCCACTCCACTCTTCTTCTCATTGACGCCAGGGTTCCCCCCACGCCTCTCCTGCTCTGCCCCAAACTGAATTTCCAGTAGAGGTGTTCTGGCGCTCTTCTCTTCCCTGAAACTGCACACAGTGCTCTGGGTTTCCTGCCCCAGCCCTGATGGCAGTGACCCCCCTTTGCCTATCTTACAACTTTCATCATCATCATCATCACTGGTGCATTGGTCAATGCTGGGAGAGTGGCGTAGCCTCTGGAGCTGGGCTGAGGTGCGGCGAAGAGCCCCTCCCATGAGTCCAGTGGGAGACGGAGCTGCGTTAAGGAGACGGTTGAAAAGGGCCATGTTAGGGTGACGACTGCCTGACTCCTCCAAGTTCTCAGCAATGTCCTCCAGAGGCTGGAAGTGCATCTCCTCCTTAGGGATCCTGTCAAGTGATGTCATGGTAATTCATGTGTAGTTTTCATGAAAGTACCATACTTTCAGTTGTTGTGTTAACTTAACTTTAACTTTCATTAACTTTCTTTCAGTCCTAACTTTTTCACACCACTTTTTGAATTAAGGCAGAACACTTTCATTTTCAGCACCCAGGTTTTCCCACCCAGCTGAACAATTCAAACTGAAAGTGTCACGTTCTCACAGTCACACGCACAATGAGAAGGTAAAACCAAAAAACTCACGCCATGTCGAAAGTGGACCCTTGGAAGGACGGTTTGCGGAGGACAAAGAGAGTGGCAGCAGTGTAGGGTGGCCGGGGGTTAGAGTCATTCCAGTAGCGGTCTCTCTCCATCATCGGCAGATCGCCATACATCTCATCCACTGCCATCATGGACACCTGTAGAGTGAAACACAGACTGAAACTTTCACTTGATTTTAAGAAATATGAGAAAAACCTGACTTGTTGACCAATGGTTGCAACCGGTTTTTAGATGACATGCAGAGTCTCATCATAGCAGTCCGACTGCCCGAAGACCAGGGGTGGACAGTGACAAAGTATATTTACTTGACTATATTTTTCCAGTATCTGTACTTTACTTGAATACTATTTTTATTTGAAACTTACGCCTTTTACTCCACTACACTTAAAAGTAAAAGTTGTACTTTTGACTCCACTGTATTTCTACGACATACTCATTACTTTGAAGCCAAGCTTTTAGTCTGTGGAATGAGTTTTCTTTTATTTTGAAAAATGTGATTTAAAAACAGCTCAGTTTGAACCTGGCTGTGTCTGACTGATGGCTACGTTAGATTAAGATGAGGCAAAAGAGTCTTCAATAGAGACTACAACTTTCCATGTTTGAAATTTTAGAAACTAAGAAAGATTCCATTCATGTTAATGTTTGATGTGTTTACCACAACCAAACTTTATCACAGTCCACAAAAAACAAAATGAAATTCAATATGAAAATGTCAACGGCTCCTTTTGTTGATTTGGTTTTTTTCTTATGTCTATTTCTATCGTCTTTGAATCATATTCTACAAGCTTTTTATTCTATTTTTGAATACTTAAGTATTTTCAAAAGCAAGTACTCCAGTATTTTAACTCAAGTAAAAATTTGACTGAACAACTCTCACTTGTATCAAGTAATATTTGACCAGGAGGATCTATACTTTGACTCAAGTAATGGAGATGTGTACTTTGTCTACTGCTGTCCAAGACGTGGTAAAGTTAAAATAGGAGACCCTGGTGAAGCAGTATTTAATAACATGGCAGAGACAGAGGAATGATAAATTAAGAAAAAGAGACAGCATTAAGAAACCTGGAAATTTCTGTCTATCAACCAGTTAGTCTCAAAGTCATCATCATCTTCTCCAAAGGGGTTGATCAGCTGCTCTGCAACCTTCAGGACAGAAAAGAAAATTTAAAAAGCTGATTAAAGAAACAGTGTTAAAAGTTTACATCAAAAGCTAACAAAAGGTATGTGACCCCTTGTATCTGACCTTGAGCCACCCTGCGTAAAAGAAGAACTGCAGCAGAGTGAAGATGGGCACGTAGAGGTCGAGGTCATGGCCTGGATAACCTTGACTGGGGTCCAGGAACTGACGACCTATTAGACACACCAGGAAGAAGCTATACACGGCCAAAGTCACCACCTGAGGGACAGATGAAGGTAAATGGACAAATTTTTTTTGCCTTTTGATTCCAATAATTCTTTACTATCTGAGTCTGCTAGATTTGCTTACTATTCGAAAACCAGACCAATAATCTTCATTATATTTTAAAACACTGATTGACCACACACCTGGCAGCATGGACCAAATTTCTATAGCATATATTGTGTCATGCAAGGAGTTAATAGAGAGTGCCTATCTTACAATTGTGCCAAACAGAAGTACACCTACCCATACAGAAATGTGATAAATGACAGATATGTTCCCTATATCAACAGTGATGTTGCCATATATATCACCTATAAGGGGATATGATATTATTACATATATAAATCTTTGATATATGAAGATATAAGTTGATTACATATATAAAAGTCCCATAGTGAAATGCGTATCTACACATATTAAATATATTTATATGATGAATTTTGGTATGGTTTATCATGTTGCAACAGTGTGTTAATGATATATATTTAATTTAAATATTCATGTTTATTAAAACAACATAGATATAAAAATTGTATATGCCTATATATGTTATATGTAGGCTTTGGGATGGATATATATTTATGTGACATATGTCTAAAATAGGGCACCACAATGGTTAGCGCTGTTGCCTCACAGCAAGAAGGTAAGCAGTATGGAAAATGAATGAATACTATATTATAAACTTACATACATAAACATTCACACATTGACATATGTCAATATATGAAATTGTTCAAATTTCTGAAATTGATTGATTTTATATGTACATATACTTCATTAATAGGAATTCAATATATCTACGTATATTACATTTGCATATAGGTAATAATCTTAATTAGAGCTGTATTCCGTTCGTTAGTAATGCCATTAAAGTTGTTAAGTTGTTCCCTGCTAGGATAAGTCAAATACTTGCCATGAAAAAGGCCCGTGTTTGCTGAAAGGTACAAAACTGTGTTTACATAAACGTTAAAGAGAAGCACTGCAGTAAGAAACATTCAATGGTTCTTTTCCTCAGCAGACAGTTGGTTGTAGTAGGAAAAGCACAGGTCTTACTAATGACATCAGCAATGGCCCAGTGTCCCAGTTGCATTCCAGCTTAAAGAAGCTGAATGGAACTTAACCATCATTCATATTTACACCTGAGCTTTTCTTACAACAACATGTCAAAATGTCTGAGCTTCAAATTCTGGTGCCTTCACAGCTCATAACAGAAAGCCATTAAGCTGCTTCAATCAATTACTTGTTGGACTCTGAATTTATACTATATACTGTTGGTACTAAGGCTCTTGGGAACTGTAGTATTTAAAGCCATAGCAGCTAGCACACTGATTGGAAAAAAAAACATGGTTCTTCAGAAAAATAATTCTTAACCAATGGCCATTATATAAACTTTTATTTTTCCTCATGTAGGTGTTTCTCCAGTTCCATATTGTTTAATATTAATGTTGGATGGAGTCACTGTATGAATACATGCATGTCCTTTTGAGTTCATTGTTCATTTCAACCATTAAAAAAAAAATTTAAATGAACTAATTGATCTTAAGGACCAAAATATAAAATTAACAAAATGACAAAATGCCAGGTAAAATATGAAAGCCTCATGAGAAAGATGAAACAAGCAGTGTGAGTGTCATCAAATGTAGCAGTGCAAAAAGTTTTGCAAAATCCCAAGCAACATAGCACCTACCTGAGTGTAAACCAGGGGAACGCTGATCATGTCATAATGAAACAACATGCTGCACTTCCCTCTGAACCCATTCAGCTCCTGTTAACAAACAAAAAGCCACTTTGCGAGGTCACTTAACAAAATGAATCCTGACTTTTCTGTCTTCATGTCTCTGTGAATATACATCTCGAACTGTCCAAGCACAAGAACTGTAGTTCCAACTCATCAGTGGGCCTGTGTAAATGGCGTGTGTGTGTGTGTGTGTGTGTGTGTGTGTGTCTGTGTGTGTGATGGTGCACCTCCAGCAGCAATTTGAGTGTATGATCATCTTTGATCCTGCCCTCACAGCGGGCCACAGCAGCCAGGTTGGTGAACCAGACGCAGGGGATCCAGTATTTGTTATAAGGGGAGTGGAGACCCTCAAACTTCTTTCGTTCCTCTCTCGTCATAAATCCTGCACAGACAGCACACCAAGGCTTGATGCTTCACATTTATTTATTCCCTGTGGATAATTTGGCTCAGAGAAAGAGAGGAGCACCAAATGAGAGATCAGCTTTCTGTATGATTTCACCTGTGGTTGCTTGAACTTTTCACTGAATCATTTTTCCAAAGAAGTCATTATATAGTCAGTGAGAACCACTTCAGTGTGTCTAGAAATGACACCACAGCTATAACAGTTAGAAAACAGCCTGTGAAAAGAAAATACAAATTTACTGTTTACATTTTTGATTTCACCAGAAACTACGCGAGACGAGAGGATTGCTACACCAGCGTCTTGAGATCTTGTTACAGGCGTGTGATAACTTCCTTTATCATTTGTGAATTTCAGGATGTGCCTGTCCTTGTGATTTCTCCTGTGCTCTCTGGTGTAGAGAACGTACAGAAAGAGGAAACAACACACACTCATGACGTGCATGTGACTGATCACATCACTCCATCTATAACACTTCCTGTCACTTCCTGACTACAGCGTGAAAAACAGTTAACTAGGCACATAAATCTCAAGACGTGGTTCTGTTGCAAAGGTCGCAGCAGAAGGGAACGTTGCAAATTGTATAAGATCCTGTTAAATCACAGTGGATGCTGTAGGTATCTACTCACCAGCCTCCACCACATGGTCCATGGTGGGGAAACGCTTGAAGACAGCTGTGCTGACAGAGCGGAGGATGAGCAGGGCCGACAGGCTGGCATAACGCATCATGGTGCGTCTCAGCAGGCGGCCTCGCTCATCGCTCCCCTGGAGGCCTCCGGACAGGACGCACATGAGCCTGTCAGGGAGAGGGATGCTGGTGTACTGGCTCCACCACCGGTTCACCACCAGGGTCACGTAGAAACCTGGAATCAGCGGTGGAGAGGAGACAAATTAGGTTTTCTGGGTTTACAGGTGAAGTCTAACAACCATCAGGTCATCATCTTAACTGTGGCCTCAAGATCCCACAGCAAAAATAAAAACAAAGCTTTTCCTTTATTGCTGCATAATTTGTACTATAGAGTCCAACTTATACATCAGAGAGCTAATATAGTCAGACAACCTTGATGTATCATATGCTGTATATGTAAGCTTTAGCATTTGTTTAGCTGCAAGAAAAAAAAGAAAAGAAGAATGAAAAAAAATTACTAAACTTACAGTGCACGCTGCAGAAGAATGCACTGTGGAGTCTGTTAAAATGGTAATTTGGTATCATAAATTCATAGAAAAAGTTTCCAGAATAATTTGCTCTCAATAGTCAATAATAATATTCTAATTATTAATTTGGAATATTACCATTCCCTTCATTGCCTACAGTACATATATTCATATCTCCAATATAATAATAGTCATGTATATGCCCCTAAGCTGTAAACCTACCAAACAAGGATCTTGAGGTCTAGAGCTGAGGGTCATTGTCATGTCAATTTTCTGGTGCTCCCAAAATCAGCTTGAACTCAGGTCTGGGACATACTGCAGCTCAAATCCTATACCCTGTCCTGTTATCTCAAAGTTGACAAGAACATCATTAAAGCTTACCTAGTACAAAGGACATAGGGATGAGACTGGCATAGTGGTTGCAATAAATTGCCAGTTTTTCAAAATACCTCTTCTGGTCATCATAGAGGAAAAATCTAAAATGGCAAAATGATAGAAAATGATTTACATTCATTTAGCAGCCGCTTTCAAGCAAAGATTTGTAAGTCAAAACACTGCTATTTGTCAGTTGCCAGTTTTTCCTGAAGCTGCTGTCTCACCTGTAGGTGATGCTGATGGCGGTGTACATGGCGAAGAAAGCCAGGAACTCTTTATACAGCACCTTGTAGATGCTGCCTTTCCACACCAAAAGCAGCTTGGAGAAGCCACAGAATCGGGCGTTTGCAACTCTGGCCGTGTAGGTGACAGTCATTGGTGGCAGCCAGATCACAGGTCCTCAGGATAAAAGAGCTGTTTGAAGGAAAGCGTCACCTGTGGAGTTACACCTGCAGCGTGGAACCAGTTCAGGCGGGTCAGAGGCCGTGAAGAGACGGTCAGTCTGCTGTGTGACTAACTAATGATTGCAATAAACAACTCTCTGCTCATCTTATTTGATACACACACAATGAGGTTGTGGCATCAATCTAACTGAAGAGACTATAAACTTACTGCAAATGTATTTATCTCGGCAAAAGCTTCGCCTTACCTTTTGTGGCTTTTTTTTTTTTTTTTCCCCCTGGATGAGCGTGCCAGTCCCTCAGCGCATCCCTGTGCGTAATTGGCACCACTGGAGAAGTGAATTCATATTTTCACTTAGCAGTATAGCCTTCTCGCTGCCGCTCTCCGTGTTTGCCACTGGTGCTTTTTTTTCTCTTTTCTTTTCAAAGAGCTCATAACCCTGATATTCCCTGGCGTCAGCTCGGTTAACTCGGGGCTGGGTCGGCGGCATGGCAGTAATCCTCGGAGCTTCCTCGGTGCGTCCGGTGGTCAGCGCGCCCCAGGGTAAATCCCCAAAATGAGGAGGAGGAGCTCGTTAGCGCGGCCCCCGACCGGGAGAGCGCGGCTCGGTGATGGACCACAAGCGACAGGCCGCAGCGCCGGGGCACAAGGAGCGCACAGGACCGTACAGTGCAGCAGGGAGTTATGAAACAGGAGCAAGTGGACCGTGGCAAATTTTCGTGTTAAGTGATATGAAAACAGCAACCAATTTCCCCGGTTACAGGTCTGTGATTACGACTTGTTGCGGCTTAAATCACAAACAGATTATCTCACAATAAAAGCGTTTTATGTCACTGCGCCTCCAAACTCACCTTTTCTCGTAACAAGAAAAAATAAAAATAAAAATCTCAGCGGGGTGCGATAATCCCACTTCTTCCAAATGCACTTCCACAGTGCCATCACAACGGGTGTTTCCTGCTTTTCATTTGGCTCCCCCCCCCCTCCGCAAGCATCTTTCATTTTATAAAAATAAAAGGCTTGTTTGTTTCCCCTGATCTGCTTTGATCAAGGTGAAATGAGGCTCCATGTTGTGTCAGAGGCAATCTGCCGGCCGGCCTAAGAAAACTGGCTTCAGTCTTCTCCAATTATAACAGATAGACGAACTTCAAAGATCAAAAGAAAGACCACAGAAGACTCTCATCTGAGGCAAGTTTGTTTTAATTAAGACTTGCAACATAATTTAAAGAAAATTGATAGAAAACAGCTTCTTATTGACTCCAAAGCATTCAGTAACAGTGAGGAGGGATTATGCTTTTGTTTGGGGATGTATTCTATATCTTTATTGATGGGAAATGTGAGGAAACAAGCATCAGGCCAGCCAATCAGAGTCCAGTCTTCAATGACCAGGGCAAGGATGCCTCACTCACCATTCACTGGTTTAACATTTGATCAAGCAACATTCAATATATATATTTTTCATTAACAATGCACTAAATAAGGCTACTAATGTCTTTCAATAGTGTTCCCATAGGCTTTAGTTCTCAGTAAACATGGTGGACACGCAATGTTTCAACAGAGAAGAGCGTGAGATGAGTTTTACGAGCACTTAGTGGGAACTTGTACTGGGAGTTTAGCAGTGTCGATAAACTCTTTTTCACATCCCGCTGCTAAAACATCAAGAGTGTCATCACCTATTTTATCTTATCAATTCAAGACTGGTGCTGCCTCCAACAATGTCCCACCTGAAGCAACCACAGAGGCCTAAAATATACAAGACTGTCCAGTTCAAACAATAACATAGCCATAGAGGATATAAAGCTCCTAATTTCAACTGATTCAAAATCTCATTGACATTGAGTAACTGCATTTACACCATAATCACATGGAGAGGTGATGTCTGAGGATTTTGACTGCTTTGCTTTGATTTATTGCAAGAACAAGGATGGTCTTGGTCAAGAACCAAAATTACTAAAGACCACAGGCCATATTCTTTGATAGTGTGTTTTATTTTTATTTTTTTCACTGCCCTGCTGTCACACCCTGAATCTGTAAAAAAAAAAAAAAAAATTGGATGAAAATTCCCAATGTGTAAGAGATGAGTTTGTTGAAATTTTAGTTAGAAAGTCAAACTGGAGAACAGACACAGCCACCAGACCACACAGAATAAACAAGGGATAAACATCGACCGTCTGACTTATGGATTATCACAGCACCGTCACAGAAAACACTTCTGTTTTTCACAACTGAGGCTGGAACCTGTGTAAGATGGAAATGGAGGAGGAAAGGGGATGGGGGGAGGTTTGTGGACAAGTTAAATGCTTTAAGTGGGAATGGTACAACTGCTACAAAGAGGATATGAAGACAAAAAGAAGGTGAAGTGAGACTAAGAAAGCACAAATCTGCACTGTCTTATCTCTAATATAGCAGAATATGTATGCGTTTGTGATTTCATCAGCTCTCCTTCATTAAAGGCGTGTCTTGCCGTAGAAGTGCTCTGCTTTGGGTGACGGGCTGAGGACAGAGTGGATCATCTTGAGGCTGTTACTGTGGGGTTTGAGGCTGGTTTTGGGGGGTGGGGGGGTGGGGGTGGGGGGGGGGGGGCTCAGAGGAGGAGAGTTCAGACTGCAGATAGAGGTGTGGTCTGTAGAGAGGGCAGGGGGAAGTCCTGCAGGGAGGGAGATCACTTGTTTGGGGGTTTGTAGGGTTCCAGAAGTTGCTTAGAGAACGTGTTGACCTTGTCGGCACCTCGAACCTCGTGGGGCAGCAGTGGTAACTTGACTATGTGGAAATCTTCATAAAGGTCCTCCATCTGTAGTATGAGGACAGAACATGAATAATGACAACAACATGTGACATTTAACTGCTGCTTATTATCATGGTTTCAATAATGCAGCTGTATTGTAAAAACAAACCACTGGCTCGTACCTGATCTAAATACTTGGACTGAATTTTATGGCGGGCTTCACACATTTTACACGGCCTCTCTGTGTCAGGGAAAACAAGTTGGTTGACGATGATGTTGTGCGTGTCAATGCGGCACTTGGCCAGTTCCTGAATCAGCCGCTCTGTCTCATATAGGGAGAGGAACTCAGCGATACACACACAGATGAAGGTGGTCTGTTCCTGATGGATGTGAGACACAACACATATACAGAAAGCTTTTACAAGTACTTCTTCAAGTGCAGAGTTGCTCAAAATGCTAATATTAAATTAATATTTTTTACCTATGAAATATTTATGTGAAGACAAGTTTTAACATTGGAACAAATGGAAGAAGGATGGCTACATAATGCATGAAATAATACTAAAACAAACTAGTGCCTGCTGGGAAAAAACCTCCCTGACATCACCCATAAGTTTCTGAAGAACAGTTTTGAAGCTCAGCGTGAGCTGCTCCACTGCCGCCGTCTTGGCAGTGCGTGACTCCGCCTAACTCCCAGCTAATCTAAAAATGGGCAAAGAGGTGGGGCGTGTGTGGAACTGAGACTTTGGTGCATGCCAGTTTGTCACTCAAAGTGACACGCCCTCAATCATGCAGAACTTTAAGCCTTAATTAAATCTAAGTGGGTGAGTTACATAAAAATTCCCCCCCTGTACCACTGTCATGAAGGAGGAAATTAGCTATAGAGACAAAATCAAGTTTTTGTAGCAGGCTGTAAACATGTCTATTTCTGCTGTAAAGTTGGACATTTTAACATGGGAGTCCATGGGGACTGAATCACTTTTGGAGCCAGCCTCAAGTGCTCATTCGAGAAACTGCACTGTTTTTGGCTCTAAAGTGTTCTCTTCATTTTCAGCCCTGGAGGTTGCCACTTACTTAAAACACATCCCTTTTGCTACGTTTACACCTGGTGTCCACACTACTCCAGAGTTTTCAAGCCCCTAAAACTGAGACTTTTGGAAACACTGTTGGGCCTGTTTTAGTTTAAAAACTGTGGGTTTTAGTCTGGACGGCCAGAAACAGAGACTTTTGGAAACTGACGCAGACATTCACATTTGTCCCCTGATTGGGTCTTTTCAGTCATGACATATCCCTCCCTGATTCATCATGCTCCTATCACAAAAGACAACAACAATTTTCCACAAAAGAAAATAACAATTCCCAGTCCATTTCCGCCTTATACTCATGTGTTACTTTCAGTAACAGTTCCACCTCATTGTCGGTCCAAGCAAAGAAATCTCTGGTTTTACTTTTCACCTTTGTTGTTTCTCATTTGAGGTATTTTCTGTAACTAAGAAACCAACTGCAGACTTGTCAATCTGCTTCCGGCTTACAACAGCACGTGCATGCCAAGTGTCTGTGAATGGTCATATGATATGTGTTTTCAGGAATGTGAGTATAGACAGAGATTATTTCTGATATGGATCTAAAACACTTGTCTGCACAGAGATCAGTTTTGATTTTAAAGACCTTTTTAAAAAAACTTATTAGTGTGGCCTACGTGTCTCACCCACTGCAGAGAGAAGTACAGTGGGAGGGTTTGGGAGGCTCCACCACCAAAATACTTGTGCAACACAGTCACACTGTATAGATGCACACAGCGTAAGAATCGGTGTCTTGTTCCCGAGTGATACATAGTGACACTCTCAACAACAACATAACAGCAAAACTGCACTAACACTTGTTATCCTGAAGAGACAGTAATGTGATTGTGTTATAACTACAGTGTCATATATTTGTGTGACTTACAGGGTCTTTGAATTGCTCACTGACTGAGCGGATGACTGGCAGGGTCTCTTCGAGCTTCGAGGCGAGCTGGTCTGCGTTCATGTCGCCCAGGCCGAGCATGTTACACATCTACAAACGATGAGAGGAACAGACAGACGCGATCCAATTTACAGAGGATTCAACAATACAAAAGATCTGATGCATAGGCTCCAAAAGAAATAATCAGAAAACTACCTTGCATGAAAAACATGAACTTTATTTCAAAGCTGCTTTTCCCATCCATCTATTTGCTTCCCCCTTTCCATTCAAAGCTCAGCAGCAGTTATGTGGTGTACTTAAACACCCTAACTAACTGAAACATTGGTAAATGACCTGTAAATTATTGGATCTGTTTGTTCCTCCTCACCTGGGAGATGAAAGGGCTGATCTGGTTCTTGATCTGCATGAGGCGGCCAAGTCCACGCTCCACGATGGTGGGGAAGTTAAGCAGCCGCAGTGTGTGGCCAGTGGGGGCAGTGTCAAAGACCACCACTGAGAAGTTCATTCCTTTCACTAACCTGAAGCACAGGTAGACAATAGTGCTGACTAAGTATGACATTTATTCATCTACTCAGTCTTTGTACAGTGAAAGGTAAATACAGTTCTGGATCAGTGCTATTTGTAGGAAAATATGCTTCCTCTTGACCAGGCTGTCTTACCTCATGACCTCTGCGTAGCTCATGGCCTCGTCGATGCCAGGGAAGGCACTCATGGCCTCCTGCATCATCTTCTTACCCATGCTGAGCATGTTGTCCTCCTCAAAGAACTCATCAGGCAGTTCTGCCACACCCAGGCTTGGGTCAATCTCCTACACACACACACCAAAAAAACATCTGAACATTACAAACTGACTGCATATGTTTTTAGAGCCTCTGGTGTCCCTGTTACACAGTGATGATTTGTGCTTCAGAGACCCAGATGCGGAACTGAACATCCTCATGACACTGAAGAGATAGTGAGCTCATGCACTTAACTTCACTTTCCAAAAACAGGATAAAGAAACCTCTTTATTATCCGATGTTGCTATGGTTCTAACCGCTCGTCAAACTAATTTTATGAGACTTTAGTAAGACTGTAAAAAGTAAAATGTGAATATCAAGAGACATCTTGACATGCCAGAAAATAATCCAAGGTGTAAGTAATAAGTTTAATGACGAGTTGTGCATGCTGCCTCACTGTCACACTGTCGGGGTTTACAGGTCAAAAAGTCTCCGGGGAAAATAACCTTTTTTGTAAAAATAAAAAAAAATTTAAAAAGCAAAGGAGATTTTTTTTTTTTCCAGAGTAATGATTTACATGTAGCTTTAGTGAGTGTTCAACAGATCAATCTTTGTGAATGCTGTACCATTTTCTAATGCAACCGTTACTTTTACTAACAGTATTTTTACTGTACAAATTTATGTACTCTACAACCCCATTTGTACGCATAATTTACAGACTTTGTCTGTGACAACATTCCTTGCAAAATCCCCAGCTCAGTGTTCCATTTATTCAGGTGACTTACCATTGCAAAGAGGTTGTCATAGCCCTTGACCTTCGTAGGTACCTTTGAGAACTTCTGGTCAAAAGCATCAGAAATATTATGGGCAGGATCTGTGGAGATGATGAGGACACTCTCCCTGACCGCAGCCAGCTGGACAGCCAAACTACAGCTAAACAAATGACAGGAGGAGAGACAGGTTTGTACCACAGGCAAGGACAGTGTTGTAAGTGCTTCACAAGAGCACCTCATGTCAACAACACTTCCACAGAGCACTTGGGAGAATATTTATATATGTAGTACTGCTGACAAGAAACAAGACTGAATTCTCTGAAGTTTTGTCACTGTAATATTGTTATGCACCTTAAATATTCTCCTTTCCTTGTCTTTAAAGCTGCAGTAAGCTTTAAGCTTTTTTCTAAAGAACCATTAACTCTTGAAATTAGCAAGATAACGACTTAGCTTGCTAATTTCAAGAGTTAATGGTTCTAGTTACATTGAACTTATAACTATGTGGCCATGACAACAATTGTGCTTTAAATGACACTTAAAGCTTGATGTGTGACGATCTGTCTGACAGCCTTTACTGTCAATGTTAACGATAAAGTGACGTTGTCAACCAGATCAAAATATCATAATATCTCACTACGTGGGGATAACCTGGCACTATCTCCTTCAATGCTAATTAATATAAACTGATCTAGATTTATATTTCTGCCTTCGATTCCATATTCCTAATGAAATTTTAAGCATTACTCAGTGGCTTCATCAAAATGCAGCCTTGACAGCTAACGTTACACAAGACAGCTAGCTAATGTATTCTTTGCCCCAAGACAGTTGTTCATTAGCTTAGTTTCGACACAAGCTAACGCTAAGTTACCCAACACAAGGTCGAAAGTTCTCCCGTTAAATGCGGTCAGAAATGTGGGGACGAGAAGGCTGTCAATATCAGCCTGCACTGTGATTATCGCACCGCCTCAGAGAGCCATGAATCCATGTGTCAGCTGGCTAACGTTAGCTAGTGACAGTGCTGGACGGCATTCAACTAGCCGGCAAACTGACACTTAGCTTAGCCTTACTGACTGAAAGAATAATCGTACTAATAATCATATTTTAACGATAGCGTGTCTGGAGATAGTGAGCTAACGCTCATTAGATTCTTGTTATGGAAAAACGACATATTTTGTTCGTTCACTGACACCGATCCACGTCAATTTACAGTGACGGCTAATCCAAGACAGCTGTGTTAGCTAGCGGCGTGAGCCAAGACCAGAAGGCAAACGAGCGATTCCCTTTAACTTACCTACATGTCGTTTTACCAACCCCACCCTTTCCACCGACAAATATCCATTTCAAGGATTTCTGCTCGATAATATTCTTCAGAGTTGGTTCTAACGGCTCCACATCAGGCGCATCTTCAAATTCGTCTTCCAATGAAGCTGCCATCTTGTCTGTGTACACTGTAACGTACAGCTCAGGTGGGATGTACCGACACTGTTGCCTTCACTGATATTCGGAGTTTCGGCTTACTGTGCTCGAATACGCCACTAGGCTGAAATTGAAAATGACGAAAACGGGGAGTTAGATCAAAAGCAGTCGGTGTGAGAGGTGTATCCTCGCCATGCTAGAGTGTCAGTGTTGATGACAATCCTCCTCTAAACATGTACTTCAATAACCATTTGTGGTTAGTGGCCAGAGTGGGCAACAAAATGAAAATTTCAAAATCCAGATGGGAGTAATGGGTCAAAGGAGCTTTTTCACTCTTTCAGTGATGTTTGTATTTATTTCAAACAAAACCAACAAAGGAAATATAAACAAAAGTGTGATAATTATCAAATATTTCAGTGGGGTTTTTTTTGTATGACAATAGGATGCCAAGCATTTATCTAAAGCAATGAAGATAAAGTAGACATCTAATTTAAAAAAAAAACATCATCAGCTACCCAACTTCACTGATTTCATATAATTTTACTGCAACTTCTTAAACATCTTTCCTTAGCTAAAGTTTATTTTAAAAAACAAAACAAAATACTTCTTGTCACAAAAATACATTTGAAATGGGACAACAGGTCAAACACTTCTCTTGGATTTTCTATTTGTGGTCAAAAATATAATGTCTTTGCTGTAAAACATAAGCTTACATCACACACAATTGCAAAAATATAGAAAAAAAGAGTTGAAAAGTCTGCAGTGTACTTAATCTACTGCTAAAAACATACTGAAAAAACCCATACATTAATTTCCCACATGATATGAGTATAGCAACAACCCACAAGAAATATAGGACTGCTGGGCTGTAGCAATGACAGTTTAGCATTACTGATATGAAGCATTTACTTGACTTTTAGAGAGGCAAACTTATGAAATATTTGAGAGCAGAGACACTGAGTGAATGAAGAGCCTGTACAGTACATCATCCCTGTGTAGCCACCTAACTTTGCAGCTGCCTCCATAAAACAATGGAGGACTGTCAACACCCTGTTTGCTGGTCATTTACATGAACATGTACATGCTGTGACCACAGGATATGGCAGTTGCCTCCATAAACACCTTTTCATTGTTTCCCTTGTCTCCACTTCAGTGCTGCCATTATACCATTCACCCTTAATCTTTCTGGATCCATTGCCTCTATCTTCGATTTCCAGGCAGTGCCAAGCCAGAATATTTATATGTGTTGTCTGAGCTCTCACACACTCCATCCCACTGGGAAAGGAGCAACTTCGCCCTCCGTCTGATCTTTTACAATCAGTCTGCCGCAGCCAGCGAGGCCAGAAAGCTGGGCCCAGATCCATCCATTGGTAGTATAATTTGCATGTGGCAGAGCTCATCAGCCAGGATCGAACTGAACTGGCGACATCTGAGGGCAGAGAACCGAAGTCCAGACCTGCAGCTTCCTTCTCCAGCTTCCGCCAATGGTTTGCTGCAGCCTCTCTGAGTTCTGGAGAAGAACTCAGCTTTGACTTCTGGTGGGTGGGTAATTTTATAGGCAGCGTGTCTCCATGCGATAAAAATGGAGCATCACCATGACCCCCAGAGGCCTCAGATGGCTGCTCAATGGACATCCAGAACGGGTCAAAAGAGGATCCCAGAAGACGCAGAAGACGAGAAGGCCGGCGTTGTCTGGGTTTGGGCAGGTAGTCATAATCCTCAGTGTTTGTCAGCAGAGTGTAAGGACGGATTGGCTGTGAGAAGGACAGTAGATTGGCTCTCAGCTGAAGAAATGGTGAATCCCAGCCTGTATCCTCCTCATCTTGAACAACAGTCACATTTGGAATCTGATTCTGGGTTGAAATGTTGGAAGTAAAGGCTTCACAGTCATACAGAGAGACAGACACAGAAATCCAGCAGAGACAAACACAGTTGGACAGTCTAAACATGGTCTTAGGTCTGGATGGCTAAACAGAAGAGTGAAAAATTGTTCCTCTAGTCTTCCTTTTCATCCCATTCAGTTTTAGTTTCTCCTCTGGCTGCATCAGGGACTCTGTGTACCCAACACCAGACATCCTTGAGCTCTTAACCAATAACATACTGAAATTAGTGCCTTATCACTCAAACAGCACATTTATTATGGAGCATGGCCAGAGCACACCTGAGCTCCCACTTCTCATTCAAGGCTCTAATGTTTCGGCTAACTCACCCATGCAAAAATACATGACTAACCTGCACATGTTGTTTACCAACTTACGGCAATTTTAACAGATTCATATGTGAGATAATCTCTAGTAAAGTCAGTAACTGAGCCGCCATCGAGTTATGTATCAGTTTTGTCATTTGTGTGACATGAAAAGGCACTTCTACATATTTCACAGCAAGCACGCAACAAGAAAAAAAGTGACCTCAATTCGGAGGAGCTGTGTCAGTGACCTCAGACACAAGATCTTCAGAAATAACAGCTCTCTCACACAAAGACTGCACTTAGATCAGTTAGAAAACAAGCTTCAGGGTGAACTCACTTCATGGCCGCTTAGATATTAACATAGCAGACAAAACTGTGAAAAGAGGACAGATGAAACATGTTTTCAGGACGATGCCCCGTTTATTCTCATCTACACAAAATCAGCTGTCTCAGTCAAAGGCACACGATGGTGTAATATCAAATATATTTTCAACATGATGCTTCACTGTGAACACTTGCTTTTGTTTACATCAACATTATAATAATACAATTCATAAATACATTCACATACAGTTGTTTATACTTACATAAAGATACAAACAGCAGATTTAATTCATGAAGAAATACTGCATTTATGCAATGAGTTGATTAGGCAGCAGTTTTGTAGTGTCAGGTTTTATTGTGTGTGCGTGTGTGTGTGTGTGTGTGTGTGTGTGTGTGTGTGTGTGTGTGTGTGTGTGTGTGTGTGTGTGTGTGTAGACTTTCAGAGAAAACCTGACTTGGCACAGCATGTCTCTGATGGTAGGTACTGTACATTTCAAAGTGATGGTGTGTGTGTATTTTGACCTTAGATCCACCCATTCTTCTTCTAATTCTGCACTCAGAGTGAAAAGAGCTGATCATGTGACTTGTCCTGTTGCTGGGTAGACTTTGGTGGCGGTCTCAACGTGGAGGGCGGCACGCTGCGAGTCCCCTGGCTGCTGTTGTCCGCTGCCTTTGCCCGATCTTCCAGAAACTTGTCGAATTCTGAGAGAGATGGTTACAGTTAAAAGTGTGTGTGTGTGTGTGTGTGTGTGTGCATGCGTGCGTGCGCACAAACTACATAACAGACAAAGAAATGCAAAACATTATCTTTCACACAAATGGCAGCGATGAGCTGCTCAAGTTACAACAACTTACCTTCACTGGACACTCCCTCACAAACTGAAGACTGCTCTTCCTGTATTTCCAGATACAAGAAAAAGGTCATCTCATACTTTTATCACACATTCTTTTTCCCAACAAACACACAGTTTTTATTTCAAAGAAAATGATGTACAGTCTTACCGTTTCACAGGATAACCATTTGTCAATGTCATTGTGCAAAGAGTTTTTCGCTGGTGGCATCTAAGAGGAAAAATAATCAGGAGAGGGACAAGATGACACTGTGTTGTAGCTATTTAAACAAACAGAACAACACACAAAATGTTCTGTTCAAATCCCAATAATGTGTGTTATTGTGGTGTACTCACTCCTCCTGTGACCTGCAACCTCGTGTCCAGAGCTCCGGCGAGGCCCTCCACAGCTCCTGGGTCCTCATATCTGACACTGAACACACACATATCAGGGATGTATTGTCATGATGTAATGCATTGTAGGCTCTGTTAAAGTGCTCAGTGATCACGACAGATGTTCAGTCATAACAGTGGTGTGGACGGAAAAGCAGCTGTTTTAATTGCCACTTTTGTCACAGTTTAGAAAAACACAGGAAATGTGGGGACAGAGGGGGTGATATGCAACACGTCCCCAGGTGGGAATTGATGCAATTATGTTGCATGTGATGTAACCATAAACCTTTACTTGCTATCAGGAAGGGACCTTTTTGTTTGTGATGCATTTAAAAAAAAATAAAATTGCCAAAATTGCAAAGGCTCTGTCTTCCTTATGTGATGTCATTTACCAAGAACTACATTTAAAAATGACAAATTATACCTTACATGAATATTTAGATTCAGTTACAGACGTCTGTAGTGTAAATCAGTTACAGTTTGCCCAAAGGCTTTACTTACACTCAGTGCTGCACACAAACAGACACAACAGCAGGTACTGACAGCAGATATCATGATATGACATGTGTCTTTCTGACGCCACTCACCTTTTCCTCTGTTCAGCCAGGGAACTGCCTCTGGTCTGGGCAAACATGTCAAACTCCTCTTCCTCTTCTGCAAAACAGAGGGTTAACTCATGAATGAAAACTTCAACTATCTTCACCAGCATTTTTACAAGTCAGGTTATATATGAGCCAAGAGAAACATTATGACCCCCCTCTGCCCACACACAACCTTCACCTTGCAAACTGATTTCCTCCCTGAAACCATTGTTGCTTTTCCAAGATGCTAGCCATGGTGATGCTTGTTACAATGCAATGCATGCATTTTTAGCAAGAGACCATGTTGTGATGGGATCAACATGTTGACATGTTGACCCATGAGTAACCAGAAGTCATTACTACATTATTACATGAGTAGTCTGTACTCATAGGTTGGACCATGCCCCTCTTCAAACTCAGCCTTTATTTTGATCTCAACTACACACCTGAAGGTTTTCTGACTGTGTTTGGCACATTTGTGACGCTATGGCAGTGACTAAATCTGTCCACAGACATATGAGCTCCTGCCATAGTCCTCAAAACCACCTCAGTGGTAGTTGCTTCTACAGTTGTCTCCAAGACCACATTTTGCCATAATGGCTGTAGGACACAGAAGAAGAAAAAGGGCAACCTTTGTCCCCAAGGCTGTTCAGCTCCTCCTCTCCCAACCATACCTGTCCCTGTGTTCTCCCTGCTACACACTCACACACACTCAGGTTTGGGTCATGCAGTGGTGATGCACACAAACAGATACAGCGACTTGCACATTGACTTTGCTGCCGTTTATCCATGAAATATACACCTATACTGTATGTACTGTATGTACTGTATGTGACATTGTCTTTTATTGCACAAGATACAGATCTTCTTATACAGCTAATTTTTTAAATCAAAATGTGCAGTTATTTATTTGCACAGTAATGTCATTTTTTATTTCATGTTTGCACCATTGTTTATTGATTTTGCACTGATGCTGTTTTTCATGTCGTTGTTTTAATGTGTACAGTTTGTCTCACACTGATTGTGTTTTTTTGTGTGTTTTTATGTCTCCTCTATGTGCTTTTTAAATTGACCCCTGGGGACAAATGAAGCTTCTTGAATTGAACTAAACTGAGCAAACACACACACAGATTCACACACAGACTCATTAGTTGAAAACAATAGCAGCCACATGCTGTTGCAGCTGCTAAACATTCCCCACCAATGTGATGTCCAGCCACAACATCCTGTTTTCTACCAGAAATACAACTAATTATGAAAGCCAGACTTCAGCTACAAGAAATCATACATATAGATTTGGTGTTGCAAAAGAGTGCACACATATGAAGTAAAAGTTATAGAGAGTTTGCTCACTGTTGTTGGCCGCCTGCTTTTGATTGGCCCAGGTGCTGACTGCTGGCTGGCTGGTTGTTGTGATGACAGCAGGTTGACCGAGAGTGGAGGGCTCAGGGCTGAGGTCGATGAGGCTCGGACTGTTGGCCGAGCTCTGCTGAGACACAAAGCAATGAGTGTCACACTTAGCTGCTGTGTGAGCGCGCTCCCACAGCTTCTATGAGAGTACCGCATTTAGACAAGATCTTTCTCACCTGCTGAGTGTTTGTAATTTGTGACTTGCTCAGCCTGTCAAACCTAAAACACAAGCACAACACAATGAGCATGAGATTAAGTAGAATACAAGCTGCAATCTTAAAACAAACAGCAAAGCTAGACTGCAGCACACCGCTCATAGCGAATGAAGGCGTTGTTGAGGTCATCGTTGACCACGAGCAGCTCTTCAACAAATCCTTCATCCAGCAGCTGAGGGATGAGCTCCACCACCCGAGTCTGCATGTTCTTACACACCGAGTACAGCTGCTGCTCGGCCAGAGAAGAAGAGAGAGAAAGCAAAATCATCATTACTCAATCAGCATTAAAGATATCTAACTGGTTCCCTACGTTTTCCAGCTCTTTGACAACATTAAAGGGGAACAAAGGAGAGCAAGTGTGAAAAGAAAAATTAGAAATTGGTGTCACTTCTATGATGTTTGATTGATTAATTAGTGTGAAAAAATAAGAGTTGACCAGCAAAAGTTAAAGTTCATGTGATATATGAACATGTCCATGGTAAACACATATTACTTTTTTTAAATTTGTGTGATGATTTCAGTGTGATCTGCTTTTAAAGCATCATCTCACAAAAACAATACAACAATGTGGCTGATTAAATTTGCTGAGGTGAATGTAAAACCACATTTCTAGTCCCTATGCACAGGCATTCAGGTTTTGGTAGCTCAAATTTTGATAGCACAGAAATTAGTTGTAATACATGTTTTCAGAATAATATACCCACAAACAACACAATCAGACCAGAGATAAATGATGTATCCTCTCATCAATAATTGTTAAAATGATAGGCCTTTCTTCCCCTTCAACACTATGATTGTTAAACACAGTAAATGATATACACAACTCTGACACATACACACCTGCAGCAGCTCTGTATCATCGGGCGTGCTCTGTCCAGGTACGACCTCGTTCAGCATTTCAGACATGACTCTGAGATTTCCCTTCACCAGCGCCAGCTCACTCCGCAGCTTCTGTTCCTGGAATCAAAAAACACAAAAGCATTTTGTAGTAATTTTGATGCTAACTACTAAAGTTACAGTAATACATTGCCGATGCATGACCGCATCATTGGCCAATATCAGATACCAGCCACAGCTCCATAGAAACTATTACACCTTTACTTTGCAAGTCAAAATGTCAGGTCGGACAAGGGTAAGTCAGTTTAACTCAATACATTGCAGCTGCAAAGATTAGGTAAGTATCAATTAGTTGATCAGCAGAGAATTAACAGGCAATAATTCTAATAATTATTAATCATATTGAGTCTTTTTTGTCTCTTTTTTAGTCATCTGTGATTTTTAAATGAATATTTTTGTGTTTTGTTCTGTTTTGGGTTCGTGGGTTTTGGGGAATTGTGGTTTTTCAATAATTTTCACCATTTTCTGATAATTTTTAACAGATTAATCATGAAAATAACAGAAGAAAATAACTTCATTCGAAGTGGTCAATCGAATTAAAATAATTTCTACTTGTACCATTTGATCTGATTTAGGCTGCAGTCAAACTCTAGTCTATTAATGCTATAAATACTCTTCAAGAGGCTTACAGAGTTTACAGATTTTAAGATGCTGAGTATTGCCACAGCATGTTACTGCCTAAAGGGGCTTATCAGTGTATATAAAAACAATTAAAGGCCCCTTGTTTTGTTTTGCAAAACTAATGTAATTGGGATTTTTTACACTGAAAATAAAAAGATTCTCTAATGTAAAGGTGAAAACAAATTGATTTGAGTCTACAAATATCAGACAAGCTCTTATCAATCAGACATTGTTTTCTTCAGCAGTTCTTGACTGACAGGTGTTATTGGGCAGTGATACCTGTTCTGCAGACAGTGACACTGGTCCCTCACTGGGCTGGACTGGAGGTGGAGTACTCTGAGTGGAAGCTGCTGAAGGAGCTTGCGGTTGTGGCTGATGTGTGGGAGGAGCGACAGTGGTCGTCTCAGGAGTCCCGTTTTCTGGGATACTCTGTGAGATAAAGGCAGAGGGGTAAAGTATAGATAGATATCTATGCACCTATTTTGATTTGGTGTGGTACTTTTCAGTGTGTAGCTAGTCTCACCCTGTTTGGAGTGTGGATTGGAGACAGAGCGTCCAGGTCTGTCATTGGGAATTCCAGACCCCGCCTCCTCAGGTCATCGTATACGTGCACAACCCCAGCCAAGGATGGAGAGCTACGAAACGCATCAGCCCATGCCTGGAGATGCGAGAGAGAAAATATAACTAAATATAATGAGAATGACTGACTCTTTTATCCCTATTAAATGACACATTGATTATCTATTAAATAACACAGTGAACATCTATTAAATAACACAGTGAACAGTCTAAAACAATCATTATGTGTGAAAAGAACAAGAAGACAAAAAGAAAAGCAACATGGAGACAGAACAGAAAGATATGATCCTACAGCATTTCCAAGCCTGACTCTATCTGATGTTATCATTCCTGCTTGTCTGTGATTACACACAACTGGTTTTGACCATGTAGCATAGGAATGCATGGAGCCATTTAAGTGACAAAGAATACTAAAGATAACACTGTTGGACTTATCTGTAGACATAATAGAGTTGAACTAAAGTAAACTTTAGAAGCTGTGGGATTTCAACACACCACAGAATTTTCTCATGATACAGGTGAAAGCATTCCTAAATCACATGGAGAAAGCAAAATATGACAAAAAAATAAAAAATAAAACTGTGTCCAGACTACTGCTGAAACAATGGACAGAAAAGTGATGTGCAACTATTTAATAATCAATTATTAAAGAGAATAACCAACAGTTTAATAGTAATGGAAATAATCTTGAGTTGCAGACCTAGTGCAGACAGCTTCTATCATACTGTCCTCTGTGGGAGCATCCACACACCTGTATAAGGCTGAGTACCCTGTCATGGAGGACAGTTGGTGGGTTATATTTGGGCAGAATGGAACGAACCAAAACCCCTTCAACAAACTCCTGCGATGCCACCAGAACGTGGAAGCGATGGCCACAGTTCTTCACACAAGCCTCAAGAACCTGTGTGATCCAGTGCAGGAAAAAAAACAAAAACAAAACACACATTTGGTTAAAAATACATAATTCAAGCTGCTAAAAAAAGGTTTTTCTTACATGGTCAATACAAATGTTGATTTAGCCAGTTGTGTGTGTGTGTGTATATATATATATATATATATATATATATATATATATATATATATATATATATATATATATGCACTGAAACCATCTCCTCTAGGTCACCAAACATTTAAGACTAGGGCCTTCAAATCACACTCTCACACCCTCTTTCTCATGAAAGAATGAATAAACTTTGACATGCAATGACCTACAGATGATAACTCACAGTGAGAGCCAACATGATCTCTCTGACGTTCCTGTTTCCCACGATCCTCTTCTTTATAGCTTTGACTGCATCTCTTGGCCTGGCAGGATGGGGAGACAAGCAAATTTGCATCAGATGATCAGTTAGCTTTTTGTTTTGCTCATCCATCATGTAGGAAACATCTAACTACTATTGTGTACATCTAACTACTACAAACACATTGCATTTCAGGCGTTTCAGGCTTGCAGTGACATTCCTTGTAGGATTACAAACCAAACAGCAGAACAACTGTGAAATTGGCCCTAAACATAAGCAGGTCATTCAATGAAAACCGTTTTGTGGTGACGCAATAATACAAAATTAAAACATGACCTACATACATTGTACTGATTATTCTGAAAAGTTTGGCTATATGCCGCAGATGGACTTGATCAGATATGCCTTAGATTTTTCTCTTTCACCAGTAATCATTATTCTGACTTGTACTGAGAGGTCAAGAAAAATAAATTAAGAACAGGGCACTTTCAGTCTCTACTGGCTATCTGACTATCCTGCTCCATTGGAGAGACCAAAAGTGACTAAGCAGAACAAAAGATCATCCCTACCCCTCATCTGTCTCATTGACGATGTCACATATCTCTATGTTGAGCCCCCAGTCCTCTGACTGCAGGGAGCCACTGGTTGCTTGCTCTGTCAACAAGAGAAAGAATCAAGTGAGGTTACAATAATACTGATATGGGAGCAGACACAACAACAAGAAGACTTTCTCCTAATATCAAGATATCGGCAGGAGAACAGGAAGTCATACAGGTCATTTTTAGTTTCTATTTCAGAAATTATTCAGTTTAGACAGAAATGTGTGACATGATTCACATAAAACACCACACAAAGAGACAAAAAAATCCAGATGATAAAAAAGAGATGTTGCAGATGCTGCTATATAATCATACAAGAAAGAAGGTCACCACAGCACAGTATCAATAACTTGAGGTTACATTAAAGCACCTGACAACTTGGTTTCAAATCCTAAGTGTTTTTATTAAAAATCTAATATTGGTTACAAAATAAGCAACAGTTTAGGTTAAACCTGGTTTAACTGGTTGTTTTGGCCCCTTGGGGGCAGTGAAAACCAGCTGCCAACACCACTGAGATATTGTCACCTTTTCTGAAGATAGGCTGAAATTGTTGGCAAACAGTGGCTTATTTATACAACTGACAGACACATAATTTCTGTTTTTGGTCTCTACCAAGTCCTGATGGAAATACCTAGCTATCTAGCTGCTAAACACTCACTAAGTTCACCAAGTAGTTGCTATCTTTGTCTGTCTGTCATTTTACACTGTGCAGGTAGCTTACAATCAGTTTTTATCACAGCATGGTGTAGGACTGAAAAATTACAGTTGTAGGCCAGAAAACCAAACAATGAGCTGAGAGGTGCTAGTGCAGCTTTAATCAAAACTGTCTGAAAGGGGTGAAGGGGTCCATCACTATAGTGCTGCTCTTCCATTAAGTTGGGGGACTTGATAGACACACATTAAAACTAAACTAAACGCCTCTGGGTTGTATGCCTCTGCCAACCAGCCAATATGCAGGAAATACGGTCACAATCTCTCCCTCCTGAGTTAAAGCATTGAATATTGACCAGAGGTGTTTTTATAGAACACTATGATGTCACAGTAAAGTTGACCTTTGACCATATGGATATAAAATGCCATCACTTAATTTTATCCTTAAAGACATTTGAGTCAAGTTGTGTCATAATTAGTGTATGAATTTGTGAATTTTGGCCAAAAAAGTGTTTTTTGAGGTCACATTGACCTCTGACCTTTGACCACCAAAATTGAATCAGTTCATCCTTGAGTCCAAGTGAACATATGTGTCAAACTTGAAGAAGTTCCCTAAAGGCGTTACTGAGATATTGCATTCACAAGGAAAAAAACATGTTTTGTGTGGTCATAGTGACCTTTGACATTTTACCACGAAAATCTAATCAGTTCATCCTTAAGTCTATCTGAATATTTGTGCCAAATTTGAAGTAGTTCCTTGAATGCATTACTGAGATATGGCATTTACAGTAATGGGATGGCCATATGTACATATGTATAGACGGATGGACAACCTGAAAACACAGTACCTCTGGCCCTGGATGTCACCAGCGCAGTGGCAGAGAAAAATTGTCAAAATCAAAGCAGCATGCTGCAAGACAGGTCAAGCTTTAAAAATGCCGCTTCCCATAATGCAATACAAAAGTGCCTTGCCCACAGTCCCTAAGTTTCCCTTCAGCTTTTCTGTTAAAAGATTTTGAAGTCTTCAAGCCCAAGCCATAACCATGATGAAATCAGAGGCCGCTCCCTTTAGAGCAACAGAAACATTATAACATTATAAAGCTATTTTCAAAGGTTGGTGGATCTTTTTCCAATACATCCAGGCCTTCTTTAAACCAGCAAAAAGCACAGACAAAAACCTAATAGTGAAATGTCTCATTTGAAGTAAGTGTTATCCTTCAGATAAAAGTGTCTTTATAGATTGAGAAATAGGTTTTCACATCTTACATGTCTTTTCTTCTGAACTGTTTAGCAATCAAAGGCAGCTTTCTTTGCACTCCACCCCTCATGGGCTCCTCATAAGTCTCTAAATCTCCTTCATTCCTTTCCACCAACACCCCCCACACTTCTCCAAACCTTTCCCCCTGCCTTTCTCAATCCCATCCACTCCCTCCTTCCCTCCCTCCCTCCACTTCATGTGACTGTCAGCTGCTTCTGTTCTCTTTCGCCCCAGAAGTAGCTGGAGCCTCTCTGACATTTATATGTGAGAAAGTGAGTGGTTGAGATAAGAGGAAGGAAGGCTTGAGATGGGTGTGTAACATTTTCTCACTACTCATGTCTGCCCTGATTACACATCTTTCCTGGCATCATCAGCTGGCCTTAAACCTCTTGCGGGTGTGTGGGATTTATAGTTTTTCAGTGATTTCACAAATAGAAGCACCCTGCTGCCATTATGAGGAAATTATTCTGCTTTAAGGCTTGTGTGATCTGACATATGCTTGTTGGAGAGGAACAGTAACACTTAGCCATAAAGTGTGAAACTGTAGCTTGACAAAACACATCAGCGATTGAGGAAGTGAGCGGAAACATCCAGTGGCTCGCTGATTGGCCAAATGAGTTGTCTTTTTAGTCAGATCGACCAATCACATGAACGACTGTGTAAACCGAGTCCCGCCTTTGCCGCGTCATAGGCACTAAAAATTTCTTCTCATGTTTGTGTCAAATTTGGAGCTTATTATTAAACACTTAAGAAATTGCATGACGACAATAAAAGCGTAGCTGTGTTGCTTTACGTCCCCGGCAGTGTGGTCGAAAAACTCAGAAACAGGTTATTGATAATGTAAATTAAACCAATGATGTCAAATCAATCCAACGGAGCACAACTCCTCTCATGTATAGTTTCAAAAGCAACTGCGACTTACCGATTCTCTGACCGACCGGCGTGGAAAAGGGGTTTCCTATGAGAAACTCCATTTTCTCCCCGAGTGAAAACATCCTGGAAAATTTCGGGCGACCACACAATTTTAAAGCGATTTAGCAAATGTTTGAGCCGTTTCCTTTTACTTTCAGTGTTCGCCGCCGCTACAGAGGCGCACTGGCTCCCCGAGCGGTCACGTGAAAACACGCTCGCGGAGCCAGGAAGCAGCGGACACCGACACACGGCAGATACCCGCCGCTCAGGGACGGCGTTTTACTTTCAGCTGCAAGACCCCGATCCATTTAGCATGAAAACCACCAAGTCCTCAGGAATACCATTTAAATAATAAATAAAAACACATTTTTTGAATTGAAAAACCCAGGTAAAGTATTTCAAAAATGTACTTAAGGTGTAGAAGCAGAGTAGAGGTTTCTGGCACAACTTCAACTACTTCCAAGGTGCATGGAGAGAGGATAAAGTCCAAGAGGTCAAAACTCTACGAATAATTAAAGTAATTATACACTGATTATTTGTCTCTTTATTATCTTAATCTAAAAAAATGAACTACAGCTGTCAAATGAATGTAGTGGAGTAGAGAAGTACAAGTACCGCAAACCTGTATTTATACCTCTATGGAAGAAAACAGGCCCAACTACTATCTATTTTTCTCCCATTGCCCACCTTAGACGATATTGCATAAAAGGAACATATTTTGCAGAAATGTAAGTAAGTGTACGTGTATGATATACAGCTTCTCATATGGGACGTTGAGAGAAGCCTAGCCAAGCACTTCTAGCAAAGAGACCAAATCTATAAAAGTGGAAATGAAACAGTGAGCTGTTCTCTCAGCTTGAAAGTTTATATTTCAAAGAAACCTTAAACAGGGCATAACTCGTTGATGTACCTCTACATATTATATTTCTTTGAATGATGGGAAACCTGATATCTTGTCACAGATAATAAGTGCAGGTCTTTGTGCACAGACTTTGGGTTGCAGCATCAATACAAACTTTGCAGCAGCCTAAGACTCGACAGTGTTGTCTTGCAGGAGCAGAGAAGTGTTGTTAGAGAAACGTTAATTCATCGGCAATTTTAGGACCCCCTGGTTTATCCTCAATCTCTTATATAAATAAATATATTTAAAAAGTAGTAAAAAAAAAAAAAAAAAAAGATTTGCTGTCATGATCAAAGATCCTCCTCGAATATTAGAGGATATTGGACCTGATGTAGATCATAACCAACATCTTGAAAGTTCACATCACATGTGAGCATGACCTTTACTACTACTTTGAGTCACTCTCTCTGTGAATCGACCTTGGTACTCAGTAGTTTCAAGATCACTGTGGTAAAAATGTGAACTTGTGTATTTCCATTCAGGGTAGAAAAAAAGTGTATGCCTCCATCATTGTGGACTGAGGCCCCCTCCACCTGAGGACTTATGACCAATGAGAAACTAACAGCCCCTGTACAAGCAGAAGATGAGGTTGAAATTAATAATGTGCATATTAGGGATAAATGACCGTTTACTGTGGTTAGTTTGTAGAAATTCCAGCACCAACATCTGAAACCATAGATAAATAACTGACTTGTGTGAGGTTTTGGCTTAGTTACAGACTTTTATGAAAGCAGCACCACCTTGTGTCTTTAATGTAGCCTATATTACAACAGGAGAGCAGTCACTTACTGAAAATTGACTTAAATCCAGATCTGTGATTAGTTTTAACTCAATATGCTGTAAAATATAGTTGTCTTTTTATTTGTGTACCTTATATTTGAATTTGTGAATTATTACTATGGATGTAAATTAGCATTTTTCTTTAGCTACAATCCAGCAAGTTTACATTGTGTGTTTTATAGGGATGCTGGTTAACATGCATTGCCCCAATCAAATAGATAAATAAATGAAAATAATAAATAAATAAAATAGCAATAATATGTTTAAAGCTATTGACAAAATAAATATTCTTATTTATTTTGTGTACTTGTTTATATCTCCTCTACAATATATCACCTTCTCTGATGTTTTCTCAAAGTGTCCTATAGAAATTGTTTAGGTACATCTTGTCTTTCTCTGGTTTTTACAGTACATGTCAAGAAGAACAGTTGCTAAATATCAGAATAACGTTCCCCCACAGAATATAGTGGGTGTATGAGGAAACTGAGCTTTTGTTACTCAAGTATTTTTCTTGCCATTTTGTCCCTTTATTTGAGGATGGACGGTAGAGCAGTGACAGGAAGTGACAGAGATGGGGGATGACCTGCAGCAATGGCCAGGAAAATATACTTAAAGTATTAAAAGTACTCAGTACACAAAAATGGCCTCTGACATCTAATCCTATATATCTAGTCATAACATATTAGTAATTTCATATTTGTTATTCATGGATTAATGTATAAGCAACTCAATGATTATTTTATTTTCATTATTGATTAATCTCCTCATTATTTCACCATTAATTAGATGATTGTTTGGTTTGTAAAAAGATAGAAAATTGTGAAAAATGTCCATCACAATTTAACCAGAGCCCAAAGTGACATCTTCAAAAACATGTTTTTTTGTAATAGTCAAAATCTCAAAATTGGAATCACAAATAAATTAAAATAATTGAAAATAATTTGAGAAATTGAAACCAAGAAATTTCTGGCGTTTTGCATAAAAAATTGAATGGCAATTTAATTTCTGTCATTAATCTGTTTCTGTCAATAATCGTTTCAGCCCCATTCTGTATGACTTCTAACATCCTTGTGTATTTATGCATCATCGCCACTAGGTGACAGCATTGAATCTAAGTGTGATGGACAGTGCTAGATCTGTGATCTGTCCAGCAGTGTTTTTTGTTGTTCCAGCCATGCAACCACACATTGGCAACGAACAAACCATGTACAGTGGTGTGTTACTGAAGCTGTAAAATAATTACAATCCATTTGATATACAGGTCGTTTCTTTCTTTGGGAATTCCCACTGATGTGATCCCGACTGAAGAGTAACTATAGTGAGAGTGTAACTTGGGCCTCTGAGAGGAACGTACCATACAGTAAATAGAAAGTAAGAATAAATGGAAGCATTTTAGTGAGACATAATACTCAGTCAAACCTATGATAGAATAGTTCTATGGCTCTCACTTGTATTGCTAACAACAGATCAGGTCTCCTTGCCCATCTGAAATAGTAATCACTAATTAAGTTTGTGGAGACCTGTCCCCAAACTACTATCCTGTTTCTCTGAGAAATACTAATGGTGATAATGTCTAAAGAATAGTGTGAGGACAAAGATTACAACCACTTACTGATTTCACATCTGGACATACACACCTGTTCTCACCACACCATCGGCAAACAAAAAACTCTTCTCATTTTTTAAAATGTTGCTTAAAACACATGTTCAACTGTCCGATAACAAAACATCACACCTGTCTGTTGGTGACGATGTGATGAAATCTATTGACCTTCGAGTCCCTCTGCTCCCTGGTCCACAGACACCTCTAGGCCTCCTTGTAAATGCTTTTATGATTCTGGAGGCAAAATGCAAAGTGACAGTACTTTTTAATGTTAAGTCTCAAATATGACATTTAACATAAAGCTACAACTTTCTCAGCATCTTAATAGGTGTGCCGCCTCTCTTTTTGCAGACACACAGCTCAACTCAAAGCATTGTGAGTTCAGTAGATCAAAGAGTCAGATTAGAAAGCCCAGAGGGATGCTGGGTCACAGTGTGGCCATAAGGAGGAGAACACCAGTGTGTTATCTCTTTTCTCCAGGCTGCGCCACCCGGCATAATGCAGCAACTTAAAAACCCTCATGCCATTGTTCACACAATAAGAGGTCTGTATCAGGCCTCTGCGGCCAGTGGCATTCATGTTTCCTGACAATACATTAGCCAGCAGCACATGAAACAGCTGTATAGCAGAAAACCATGGAGAGGAAATGTTTACTTATTAGTGTGTTCATTCACGTTTGAATAAAAGTCATCTGAAGTTGATTAAATGAGGGAAATATCTATCTTTCCTAGATGTTTCTAGTCGGCTCTCCCTCTAACACTGCGTGTGGTTGAGGAGAATGTTGAGGGGAAACATGTAGAAAACGACACATAAGCACGTTTTCAAAACTGCCACACAACAACTGGCATAACCATGGAAATAACCAGGAAATGTAATGTACGCGCAAATGCACTTGTGTGTGAATGTGCGTGTGGTTGCCCTGGTTGTAAATTGATCCCTCCTACTCTCGCTGGTTCGTTGTGCAGAGGAGGGGCGAGAAGAAGAAGGAGGAGGAGGAAAAGGAGGAGGAGGAGGAGGGAGCCGAAGCAGGAAGGAAGGCAGGCAGAGAGGGAAGGGAGGCAGGCTGTGAATGCTAACGAGCCCCGTCGTAATCATACAGCTCCATAGGTAGGGTTTGATAAAACATCTTGCAATGGAGAGGAACGACGACCACTATTAAAGACCTACTATGCGCCAGTGCAGCGTTCGCCCTGTGCGCGTACAGCAGCCCCACCGTCGTCGGCACGTTTGATCAGAAAAAACCGTCTTTTTCCGCTGAGTGAAATGTATCGCGACTGCTCGGGATTCACATTCTGACAATGGAGATTGAAAATATCGTGGCCAACACGGTTCTCCTGAAGGCGAGGGAAGGTAAGCCGTGCTCTCTGACACACACACACACACACACACACACACACACACAAAAAAAGGAATAAATGAAATGTTATTTTTCCTCACCCACCTCACCGACATGGTCGTGGACGAGCCTGGGCTGTCGGCGGTCCTCCTTGGGATTTATGCCTTCTCTGGCTCCCATCCCTGCGCAGCGCTTTGTCTCCGGGCAAACACCAAACATATTCCGTTGAAATCAGCTGTTTGTGCACCAACAACACTCATTATTCGCCGGGCATGTTACCATAAGGCCCAGGAGGCTGGAGATGAACAAGGCAGGGAGTGTTTGCAGCATCGCGCTTGGACGGCAGCGTTGCATTAGAGGCGGTCGAGCAAATTTTTTCACACAAGCACCAGTGGTTTTGTGCATATTTACAATTTACGATGACATAACGGTTATTCGGCGGCATTCCCATTACATGGCATTGAGTGTGAAGCGAAATATAGCTGCGCAGTGGGGCTCTGTGACCGAGTGCAGCCTCTTCTTACCTGTCATTGTAGGTTTGTGTGTGTTTAAAGCCTGATTAGGAAGGTAAAGTGGACGTGTGGTATTATTTGACGCAGAAATAAGCCACTGCATCTCTTTTCGGATGCTAACTGTGAGCTGTGCTGTGGTGAAAGCATTACGTTACAGCGGAGGCTTTGGATTCAGAGAGATGTTAGAAGATGGCCCACCGTGTACCCCGGCGGCCCTGGCGCTACAAGCCCCGGGTGTGCACGCTGCTCAGTGGGCCGGTGATCCCACAGCAGCGGCAGCTCGCTCGGAGGGGGAAAGAGGCGACTATCCATCTGTTTTCCAGGAGATGGCAGAGCAGAGAGGCCACTTTGTAGCCAGTGAGTGGGCGCAAGGTGGGTGTGCAACACTGTATCAGCAGCCAGAGGAGGCGAAAGAGGTGTTATAACAGCTCAACGATTTCCACTGGTGTGGTGTGTTTTTTTTTTTCTTTTTTTCTTTCCCTTCCTCTGATCGGACTGGACACCAGCAGCAGGGTCTGCGGTCCCAGAGGATATTGTGCAAGTTGATCCGTTTTATTCGACAGCAAAGTCGCTCACCGTCGGGGGGGGGGGGGGGGTCGCGGTTCGATGTGTATGCAGAGGCCTTCCCTGCTTATGGTTTGCATTAAATCCAGCCTGCGTTTCAGTATAAGACTAAACGCCAACACTGCTGTGAAATGGATTATTCACAGCGGCAGTGAATCCATTTCATAGCAGCAGCTGCTCCTTACAAAGCATCATCATTAAATGGTGCTAGGCATTGTCATGAGTGATACCCTGTGAGATTATTGTACACAGATCGGATCTACAGGCTCAATACCTGTCAGTGCTCATAGTCCTTTTATCACCAGAGGCTCCAAAAGGTCCTCAGTGATAAATTCAACTGTGTGAACCGTGCAGAGTGTGGAAGGAACCTGGTGTCTCTCAGGATGTGGCCCAAAGTCACCACAATATACTTTAGCTTCAAGGGTAAGGTTTGTGCTGAGACATATGTTGATAAATCAGTTGCTCTTTTTAAATAAACGATTGGTTGGGAGTTTGATAAGTTAGTAAAAGTTTGCATCATTTATCATTTGCTTTACAAATGCAAAGGAAGTCACGTATATAGGCCTACCATTAGAGACTGGATTACAACACAAAATAGATTAATCAATAAAGACAACAGTCAGTGGCTGCGGTCTTATAAAGTTTTTCTCCCTGCTGTATCATTCACTATCTTAATCGTCTCACTGATTAAAACAGCTAATGGGTCCCTCTTTATTCCTTTAAGATGCACAGGAGACTGATTTGATTTTAATTCACCTTTCTAATGATTGACACTTTGACAGTTTGTTGCTGTCAAAGTGTTCATGTATGTCACAGTGACAGTCAGCGCTGGTAGTGTCACAGGCTGTGGAGCGAACTCCGCTTTTAATCTCACAAAACCAGAGAGAAAGCAGCTCCTGTGCATCAGAGGTCAGGGGCCTATCTGAGGGTTTCTCCATGGTCACCTTCGTGCTACATGGCATCAAACCTCTGCTCGCAGCAGAAGGGTGCATGGAGGCGGGTTTTCAGCTGCATGGAGCTGGGTCCAAGCCACTGAGTCAGCAAGTGTTTGTCCTGCTGATGTGTCCTTGAGCAAGACATTAAATTGTTCTGTAACTCTCTGCCCTTGCTGCATAGACGGGAAATGACAGACAATTTCCCGGCTTAGTGCTTACGAAGAATGCTTTGTGCACACAGAATCATTGGCTTTCATGGTGGATATGCAGTTTTCTTCATCTCAGAATTAACACTTGACCCATAACGTCACCCTGCACGTCCATTAGTGCCTAGAAAACTTTTGAGCCTGGTCACAAGATGCTCAAAACTTTGACTCGTGAGTCAGTTTTACGTACCTGTTGATGTGAAACTGGGTGGCCAGAGTGAGAAGTGTTATGACAGGGTGTGCCCAGTCTGCTACAGTTGAAATGACACGTCAAGGGAAGTGGTTAGAGATGACACTGCTCCCCACCCCTGCCTCTGTAACTTTCACACATACATTTGGTAGAAAATCTAGAAAGGAAAACCACCACATTTACAGTATTTACATTGTTTCCTCTGCCTTAGAGCGACCCAGACTGCATATGGAGACAGTTGCATGAGGTGAAAGTCTTCCACGGTTGAAGGCGGTTACTGCTAAAGCTCCCCTGAGAGTATATTAGAAAATTTTTGAAATGGTGACTGTGAGAATAGCGAGAGGATATCTTTTGGCAGAGATGCAGCCCACAGTTTATGTGGATGTAAGCAGCCAAGCATACCAGAGTTATTTTCAACATAGCAGTCTGCTTCCGCATTGTCTCATTAAGCATAACATCGGAGCATCTCATCAGTAATTGTATTGTGAGTCTAAACTCTTTGCACAATGTTAAAAACCCATATTCAATATTTACCTGTAAATGATATATATGGCATGTATTGGCTGATTTTCACACAAAAGCTGCAGTGCATAAGGGAGTTAAAAGCACTTGAGATAATTTAGAAACAGTGTTATCATAGTTTGTCCCGCAGACTCCTCTGTTTACAATACTTTGCAGCACCTGAGTTGGCAGAGCACCCTATCATAGCGGAGCAGATGGTGGTGTGAAGTCTGTTAAGAAGAATTATGTTCACTCTTCAGCTGTAAAATATCCTGCCTCCATTACATTTGTTTGTCAGAGCTCTTTAATAACCAAATCAGAGAGTTCTATTTTTTTTTTTTTTTTTTTATCGGTTCCACATAAAAAGATGCTTTATAGAAAATTGGAAGCAACTTTTGATACAAACCGATGTTTCTCGTAGCATAACATAGAGTTGTATCTCAGTTAGGAGCAAGCTGGGCTGAGTAGCCACTGGAAAATTTGTATGAGACACATTTTCCTCCTGCAGACCTCGAAAAGACACTGGATGCTAATCCTAATCTCCCAACTGATGCTGTTAACAATCAGAAACCGTGCTGAAGTGGTAAATTTCTTCAAGGAATTTTCAGCCCTTGTCATTATTAGATATCAGCAGCCTGTACATTACAGAAATTATTTTGTGAAGCTGTTGCAATTTGTCTCTCTGATCAGGCTCGACAGATGAAAATCACATTAATTGATACTGATTTTTTTTAAAAAAAAAGGTTGAAAACACAGAATTGGACTCTATTTTTTAACTTGACATTTGGGCGTCTGTGTAACACGTCTGTATGAAACAATCTGCAGGAGGATGAGTTAAACTATTTAAGCATGAGCTTGTTGTACACTGCTGTGTTTTGAGTAGGCAAAAGGAGGATATGGGTGCTGTAGTTCCCTAGCACCTGGGGAATTGAAATAAATTGAACACACTGACATAATCAGGTCAGCTGGTATCAGTAAATTTGCAGTTTGTTGCCTCTGCTTTTATTTCAGTTAGACATTGACCAGTTAGATATTGATATTTACCAGAATGCCCCTTGAGAGCCGGTGTTAACTTGTTGCATTCTGCTGTGAGTTATAAATACAGTTGGTTTAGAGATGACTGCAAAAGTTTTATAGGATGAAACCTAAACTTTAATTTTGAATGGATAAACACGGACAGTTTCTCTGTGGCTGTCACTGACTTCAAGATTCAAGTTTTGAAGGAACGAGATGTCGACACTAAGAGGCAGTGAAATTGTCCAAAGGGCAGAGAGACGCGGGATCAAATGGTGAAGCTGAGTGTTGTTATTTAACACAAACACCAGGGAAATGAATATATTTAGACCAGATATTACAATTCCACACATATTTGATTTTCATATTCAAATGTAAAGAGTGACGGGACATGAAGGATATTTCACTACCTGTACCTCTCTCTCCTGGAGTCAGATTTCACTTGATCCTTTTCTGCTGTGTTCCTGTCATCATTCCTACAGTCTTCATAAAAAGGAAGGAATGTGGACAGTCCAGTGCTCAAACATTTCTAACAAACAGAACAAACTTTAATCCTGCTTATCTATGTCTCATCTCCATCTTACAAGTTGGAAACTTTGATTATTATTTTCCTTTTTTGCAGTCTGACATTACAAATGCAAGTGTATGCGCCTCTGATGTTGGTGTCTTTAATCCCCCTGTGCTCTCAGCCCCCCTCTCCAGCAGGCTTCAAATTGTAGGCTAGCAGGTATTCTCAGACCACTTGTGAGGGTTTTCCTGTGACGTTGGCCAGCGTAGCTTTATTAGTTTTGCGGCCATAGCTGGGCTAACACTTGTTGTCATCACTCTGGGGTGTTTCCTCCAGCTGAGCCTCGTAAAACACGTCGCTTTGTGACTGTCCCTTGATGTGGGACTCATTTTACAGTTATGACACCCACAAATGGGCTGTGCGGAGAATGAGGCTCGGCGTGTTTGCGTACGCGCCTCTGCTGCATGGCACTAGCAGCGGCGCTTAGCTGGGTGGCTACTGGGACGTTCATTAGCACAATTTCTTGGCAAGCTGAGTAACCATAAAGAGGCACTTTTTGAAGCACTTTGTGAACATCATAGGGACGTTGTTCCAGCTGCCTTATTAAATGTTAAATGGGCGTTCTTCCTATGAGAAGCCAGCTGTCATCCCGATTTTAACAGTGCGTACGATTGAGTGTACTTATGGTTCAAATAAAGATTTAGTTTCTCTGAAATGACTCTTTAGAGGTCAGAGACGAGTAGCAAGTGCATGAAATGTTAAAGGTCCCTCATGTTTAATCAGTTTAAAAACACGATTTTGGCGTCTGCCCTTGGTCGGATTTTATGTCAGTCCTACCTTCGAATATGGCTTGACGGCTTGAAGGTGTCGTCTTATCAAAGATAATCTTCAAGGGGCAATATGTGCTATGTGTTCCCCACTCAAGGGCTTGGTGCTTTTTTGTGTGTGTGTGTTCCCGTTCTTTCAGCGTGGCCATGAAATTAACCAGTGGGCCCTTCATCTGAGAGACGGACGCAGATAACATATAGATGATTAACCTTTCAGCTTGTGCTCTTGCAGACTGTTGCACGTCTTGCTCAAGTTTAGTCTCACCGTGTTCCCTCCCCCCCCCCCCCCCCCGCCCCCCCCTCGGCCTCCCCTTTCCTCCTCCCTCAAGACGCTGTGAAAACAAGGGTCAGTTTTCAAGCACGTCTCGGCGAGATTTAATGGAATATCTCGAACACACGGGGATGGGGCAGAGGAAGGAAAGGTCTTGCAAAACACCACAGCATGCAGCTGGAATGAGCAGCGTGCTTTGACTGTGTGTGTGTGTGTGTGTGTGTGTGTCTGCTCATGTGAAAAACTGCATGTCCTACCTCATGCGACCAACCCCCCCCGCCCACCATGCTCGTTTGTTGTTGTCGTGTCCAGGAATTTACTCTGATGTTGTAATGTTGTTTCACATTTTTTCACGTGATCCACGCCTTTCCTCACGGGGCCATATGGAGAGAGAGAGAGAGAGAGAGAGAGAGGGAGGGTGAGAGAGAGAGAGAGGGGGGAGAGGGAGGAGAGGGAGGAGAGGGAGTCATGGCCATAAAGAATTAACGAAGGCATAACAAGAGAAGAAAACTGTTTATATGGGGGAGGGAACCAAGGAGCTGAAGTCAGAGAGGATGAAAAAAAAAGAAAAAAGAAAAAAGGGAAGGGGGCCATGTGAGTGAGGTGAGGATTAGAGCGGAGCAGCGCTGCCTGATGTTCACATGTTTCTCTTTTCCTCTCTCTCAGCTGATGTGTGTCTTTCAGTGTGGGTATACAGACAGATTACCTTATGCAAACACTGGGCCTTTGCTTTGAATAGGCAACACAGATACTCGCAGCTAATGTTTTCCTTATCAGGGGCTACTCCAGCCAATCACACACTGTATGTGAGAGCGACTGGGAAAGCAACAGGCCATTCATTTATCATGGCCAGGCTCCATTGTGCTCCGTGTGCGTGTGCATGCTCATGTTACAATGGGCCTAAACTATGCGTGACCCTCTCTCATTTCCTACCATTTAAGCCATGTTTTTGGGAGAGCACCGCAGATGTCCACTCTGATCCTCCACCTATGTGGCTGCTGCAGGGCGGGGGTCAAATCAGACAAGGCAGGGGCTGGTACCAAATATTCAGGGTACCTTGGCCAAAAATATCTTAGTAAACAGTGTTATCAGTGTTTTGAAAGTTAGAAAAATTGCTGTTGGTTCCTGCTGTAGTGGAGTTACTTAACTGCATGTTTGCCTTCTTACCTTTTTGACCTTTCTCTCCGTTTCATGGCCAGAGGAGTAAGTGTGCACTGACCCTTTGACCTCCTCTGTGCTTTTCAAGTCAGGCCTGCAGGAATCAAACTGTCTACTCACTCTGTTCAAGTGTGCAGCCGAATGTCCCGAAGTGTATCGTGCAAAGATGTAAATACTGACTGCTTGCTGCTGGTCTGTCACTGTCACAGACGAGCTGGATTTTCTGGCCTTGTGGCTGTTATTCTGAGTGTCAGCATGTGACATGTGTTCAGCAGATTCTCCCATATGGCGATGGAAAATAAAGACGGGCTGTGAAGACAGCAGTGCCGCTCTGCTCCGCGTCCTCGCTCACATCTGAAGAAGCTGGGAATCACAGCAAAAAGAAGTTGCCAGTGATGCTGTTTCTCTTTCCAAGTGTTGTTTTTTTATTTTATCACAGCTATTTTTGTAGTTATCACTGCGGGACTTTTTTTTTATTTTCTATTTTTTTGTCAGTTGCTCCATGCATTCACATATTTGCCGTATAGCAATTCTTTATTTTCTCATTAAATATACAGTGGATTTTACTGAAGAATAACTAAATAGCCAGTTGGAGCTGGGACTAAATATTATTTCCATTATTGAATAATTTACCAATTATTTTCTCAATTAAATTAGTTAATTGTTTCGTTTGTGGCAGCAAGGTGTGAAAACAGAATGTGACAAAATGTATTGTCGGAAAAACTGACTTTACTTTTTAAAAAATTAAAATTGCCTGAACAACTATTTTATTAATTGAGTTATTACCAGTTAATTTTATGTTGAACGAACAATCATTTTAATCAATTTTATTATTATTATTATTTTTTTAAATCAATTGGGAATGAAAGAAAATTAACAGGTAATTACCCAAATGCACAGTTTTTCTTGTAAAATACCCTCCACTAAATCGTGTTACCTTTATAAATAACTGGAAGAGGAAATGTTTCATATCTAATGTTTCTATTTGACATATTTGGTATAAAATATGTAAACAAACCTGAAATTGCTCTAAAAATATCTCAGAAATGAGTAACAACACAAAAATCTGATCTGACCTAGAGTCAGTCAGGCACAGGATTTTGAGTCTGGTGTCAGTGTTTATATTTGAGTTTAAAATATCAGGTAACATTTGTGACTGGGATACGTGTTCAGCAGCACTTTTTCCAGTCCAAATAACAGCAGACTTATTTGTCAGTGGCCAAAACTATGTAAAGTATGTTTTCTGTGTTACCTTAAATGTATTTTGAAGTGTTTGATTTGCTATTCCTTGTGTCTTATTAGCAGATAAACACACTGTATGATCCAATATGCCTGTGATGAACAAATTTTGGTTAGCATATGCTTCTAGTTCTGCTTGTTTCTGGGAAGCAGTTTAAATGCTGTTGAGCTCTATGAGCGATTGAGTTCTGATTTTACTCATCACACAGCGATGCTCCTCTTTTGGGTTTAACTTTTACCTCTTCTGAATGTGAAAGAAGCTGTGAACTCTATTTGAACTGGCATTAAATATATATAAATCTGAAGCCTGACTTGGTGGAAGCTGCATGAACTCTGATATGGTGGTGGGGGGGGGGGGGGGGGGGGGGGGGCACTCTGAGATGATACTGCCTCAGTCTACTGTGTGTGACCTCTAGTCTGGCTCCTTCTCCCACTTGAGATGAAAGAGGGAGGAAAGGGAGAGGAACATATTTGGGATGGTGTTGGCCCGTGTTTGGCCTGCACGCGCACTAAGAGCATGTGAAAACTGCAACGGATCACAGGGGGAGGAAACAGAGCACAGACAGAGACTCATGAATGTACATCCATTAATGTGGTTGTAGCTCACCCCAGACAGAAACATACAAACAAAAGATGCATGAAAATACAGTCTTCTCCCGCTCTCTTTGTCTCTTTCTCTGTTGTGTATTTTCTGTCTGTTTCCCATTCTCCCATTGGAGGAGAAATGGAGGAAAAACCAAAATACACACACACACAGGGCTGCGCCATATATGTAAAAAACATCGTGATCGTTTTTGGCAGATATTAAGATATGAGTCACAATTTTAGTTGGAACGATTGTTTTTGCCTTTCATTATCACTGAGAACATTTAAAATGATGATAATGTGATTTTTGTTGGCCCCTCTTCCAAACAAACATGTTCCCATACATCTGGGAACTATGATTTCTTAGGCTGGAGCATCTGTGTAGCACCACAATGCTAATGGTGCTAACAATGCACAACCATGTTGTGACACATTACCATTATCACAAAAATTGCAGCTCCTGTGATTTGGAAATTTGCACTTGGCCATATTGTGATTTTGATCCTGTTTTGATGAATTGTGCAGCCCTTCACACAAAGTAAAGTAAATGACACCGCTGATGGTGTATCCATGCCTACTTTAAATTGTGGAGCCAATCAGATGAAATAGATGTAAAGTGACTGTCTTGTGACATTCGGAAGCTTTGTCATGAATTCTCCATCAGATTTGCCTTGATGCCACTTGGCACTGTGTGTCCCCTTTACAAAATGATGACACACTGATTGATGGATTTTATCAACAGAGAAGACTTTGGTTACATAAAGTTGTTTTAAAGGAGCTGAGTGCGATGTCAGGTCATCCATCTCTCTGTGGCCAGAAGCTGTCTCGCTTTTTATGGCCTTTTTTTGTGGCGTTTTGCTTTTGTTGGACATTTGACAGCAGCGAGCGACAGGAAACGTGGGGGGAAATGGGGAACGGGATGATGTGAGGCAACAGTGGCCAGTGTGTCTCAAACCAGAGCTGATGTTGGTAACATGTTACACATCTGACTGCTGTGCGACCAGAATGACCCCGCTGTCTGTAAATCTTTTAAGGAAAGGAATGTGCATCCTCGTAGTCCGGGCAGCTTGTCTCATGTTTTGACATCCAGTCCTTCTCAACATGTTCCAACTTTTTGAATCTCGTCGCTGCTGCACATGCGCAGACCCCCCGTCCTGAGATCCTGCGAGGTGATCTCAGCGCTGGCTGCAGCTCGGCCATGAATGAGCGAAACGGCTCTGAAGTCCGTGTTTATGGAGGGCCCCGTCCGCTCGGAGGGGAGAACCAAAGTTAAATAAATACTCGCTCCATCCTGTCTGCATTAAGGGCCGGCACACATGGCTTTGACGTCAGAGTGACATTAAACAGGGTGGGGTGGTCCAGCCGACTCTGACAGGCATGTGCACACGCTCACATACACACAGATGGGCTCTTCCATTGCTTGCTATTAAAATCTTTGTCTTTCTTTTCTTGACAGTATCTTTGTCTTTGTCTTTCCTTCCCTCTTTTTTCCCATCTGACCTCAAGTTCAGCCTCATGTCTTGAGCACAGTATACAAACATTGCCACAGCCAACCTTTATTGGTGCTATTTAAATTTCCTTCTCCTGATGAGGAAGAAGTTCATCTCTGACAGTTTGTTCCTTTTTGTTGAGCTGCTTTGACTGTGTTCATCAGTCATTCTGTGTTTTTGGCTCAAGTGTGCGAAAGAATTTCTACTGCAAAATAACCAGCCAGGTGCAACTGGCTATCATCACATGGTGTGTGTGTGTCTGTGTGTGTGTGTGTGTGTGAGATAGCCAATTCAACATTTAATGCCAATGGTCTTCGCTGCCTTTCCTTTTCTTTTGTTGTCTTTTTTCTTTTCCTGCAATGAAGACACTGCATTTTCATGTATGTTCTTATTTCTACATGTGTGTGTGTGCGCATGCCCTGCAGCTCCACAACAGGTTTGTCTACATGCCTGTCAGCATTAATGGCATGTGACCAGTGGGATCGAATGAGCTGCTTTAACACAACATCGACGTGTAGCTGCTCATATTGCTCCTTCACAGTGTGACACAGTTAAAAGAAAAAGTGTCCTTTTGTGTGTGAGCTACTGTTGCATGTTCAAAATAATTTATAACAGCTTGTTGAGTCTGTTTTTGGTTGTTATTGTTCACTTTAAGCTCAGGACAGGATTGAAAAGTATGGTTGGTTTGGAAAAAAAAAAACGACAACAAAAAAAAAACGACTTGTTCCAGTAGGAAAGGGATGAGGATGTTTCTGTAGAGGAGGGGGCGCACATATTGTATGTACAGTATGCCTGTGTGGGTTTGTAGGGTCTTGCTTTGCAGGTGTTTGACCACGGTGACCCACTGCATGTGTTTGTATTGAGGCTGTCACATGTCACTGCCGGGCCAGCTGGTGTGTTGTGAACTTAGGGGGCAGAGGATTTCCCTCTCTGTCGTCCTCAAACTGTCACACTCTGTACGGTCCACTCGAGCTCGGGCACGTTTATTGACTCGGTCTTTTAAAACATAGAATTGAAGCGATGGGACAGACATCAGTGAGTGTGAATCTGCTGTCTCTGAAAACAGATGCAATGGGAGATGAGTAAATAATAAAAATAAACAGTGCTGGCATGTACACATTTCTTAGGACTTGATATTGAACCTCCATATCTTTATCTGCATGAATATGGATGGTGCATTATTGCCAAAGTTATGTAATATATCATTACATACAATGAAATACATCTGCATAAGAAGAGAAAGAAAATTATCACATGATAATCATGTGATCTACATCAACATGATCTATTTACCTTTTCTTTGATCAGACTGTCTGATTTTTATTTATAGCTAAAGTTGTTTCTTAGACAATATGTAACTTTTGTGTCTTGGTGTGTTAAATTATGAAAAATTATTTAGAAAAGACCAAAATGACCATGATCCACGCCCGCTGTGAATAATGTAGCAAATGAGATAAAAGTGATGGGGAGCGATTGCCCAGTGACATGTTTCGCGTCAACGTCACTCGACACTTTGTGTATCCTTTAAGACATAACAGCTGCTGGACTTTAACAGAAGTGAAGACTTTGGTTACATAAAGCTGAGCTGAGTGTGATGTTGGGTCATCTGTAGCCAAAGCTCTGAAGGGGCTCTTATTGCAATTTTCAATTTTCAATGACCTTAATTCATCTTTAGATGTTCTAACAATTACACTACCAAATTATATTCTAACAAAGGATATATGGACACAGTTTAAATGTGTTTTTTGATAGTGGCAGATAAGAAATGAGAGAGGGGGGTAAAACATGGATCAAAGGTCCCCCACCAGCAGGGGACATTATGAGTATGTGGTATGGTCCTTAACCATTCACCTATTGGGACGCCTCACAGAAGATTATTTTTTAAACATTTATTAAATGATCAGTGTTACAGGGTAATCGTTTAATCAAATTTTACATTACCATAGCTTATAGTGATGTTTTACTTGTCTAAGGACCAAAGGAAAACAATAACAATAAGTGCAAAAAAAGAGCAAATCCTTGCATTTGAGAAGTTGTACCCAACGGTTATTTGGTGGGTTTCTACTATGTTGTTCATGGCTACATTCACATATAAACACACACACACACACACACACACACACACACACACACACACACACACACACAACCACAGATACTACGACTTCTTCTTTCTTCTTCTTCCTCTTTAAATGTCTACTGTGTGTAAAAGTGCTAGTGTGCAAATCAAAGCAGCATCTCATTAGAGTACTGACTCCTTCAGCTTCAGTGCTCTGTCTGCCTCAGGGAGTAAATACCTCAGTTCACCCCTGTTGAGACCATTTCTCCAAACACACACACACACACACACACACACACACACACACACACACACACACACACACACACACACACACACACACACACACACACTCTTTCCCTTGCTGCTGTTGGAATGTGCATTTCAGTAAAATAAATGGAGTGACCCTTGTTGCACTTGGAGCACAGTTGTGCCTAGAGGTCGTTCACCCCTCACATCAGGGTCATCTGATCTGCTAAGAGGACTGCGCACTACACACACTGCTGCATGTGAGTGTGTGTGAGATAACCCATGAACATTACGTTAAAGTTATGTTTGGCTAATGTTTGACTGAGCTTCAGGAAAAGAGCCCACTCTGTCTGTGTGTGTGTGTGTGTGTGTGTGTGTGTGTGTGTGTGTGTGTGTGTGTGTGTGTGTGTGTGTGTGTGTGTGTGTGTGTGTGTGTGTGTGTGTGTGTGTGTGTGTGTGTGTGTGCGCGCGCGCGCGCGCTCAATGATCTTTGAAGCTGTCAACATTTTTCACCACATGCTCTGTCATGATGCATAGAGGCGACTGGCGAGATGAACCAGCTGTCCCTGCCTGTGGTTACTGCAAGGTCAACATGTTCATGCTCACACACACACACCCCCACACCCACACGCTTGGCTGGGTGTCCTCTCCTTGTGTTGAAAATGCCACTGGACGGATGTGGTTAAAGAGTCCAAGTGCAAGCTGAAACAGTGACTTGAGCGAAGTTCTGATGTAAATCTCGCCCCGTGTCTCACAGGTGGAGGAGGGAAGAGGAATGGTCGCAGTAAGAAATGGAAGGAGATGCTGAAACTCCCGCACATCAGCCAGTGTGAGGAGCTACGTCGCACCATCGGTAAGAAATGGGGAGTCAGTGTGTGTGTGGGGGTGTGAGGCAGAAAGATAATGTGCCATGCTGTGTCGTTGGGGTGTGTCTGACTGTGGGAGGAAGTTCAGATTGGACTTCCTTCCTGTTTCTACCCGTCTCCACCCGCAGTTACAGGCAGGGGACAGGAAACCCTGTGTGTGTATGTGTGTGCGTGTATCTGACTCAGGGAATCCGTTTGCAAACTGCTTCTTAATCTCAAAGCCTCTTTTAACATTCATGTGTGTGTCTCACTATCTGTCTGCTCACGTACTAAATCAAAACGTCCTTAGTCCTGCTTCCTTCCTGTTCTCCACATCCAGGTTTGTCTTGAAGGGAGGGGCTGGATTCTCTGTTTGTGGCCCAGTCAAGTGCTCCACTCCTGGGCTATATTATCTCCTTGTTCCCTTCACACACACTGTTTCTCTGAATGCCACAGCACTGTGTGTGTGTTTTTGTGTGTATGTGTTAGTGTGTGTGTAATAGTGCGTCACAGCTATCGCTGCCAGAGATTGCAGTGCTACCCTCCCCCACATATTCTCCCTCCCTCTTTTCTATCTTCACGCCTCCCCCTCCCACTATCTCTCTCTCTCTCTCTCTCTCTCTCTCTCTCTCTCTCTCTCTCTCTCTCTCTCTCTCTCTCTCTCTCTCTCTCTCTCTCTCTCTCTCTCTCTCTCTCTCTCTCTCTCTCTCTCTCTCTCCACCACTTCAGAGCAACATAAGAGTGGGAGAACAGGAGAGGTATGGAGTGAGTGAGTGAAAAACAGAAACAAAGACAGAGAGGCTTTTACAACGGGAGGAAAGATCTCTTAAGGACAGGAAAGAGGGAGAGGAACAGCGGGAGGAAAGGAGGGAGGCTGAGGGAAAGAGATGTAGGTGCACATACTTCCTACTCGTGCAGTGTCGATTGTGTTCCCTGTGGATGTGTCTTCATATCTCAAATCATCACCCACGGATCTGATTATTATAAACTTCAATGTACCTGTCATCAGCAGTGATAGATTACCTGCTTAAAAACAGCACATAAATGTCACCTTAAGTGTGAGGAAGCATCATAGTTGTCAGATGTGTTACATATTTATTACCATTTGGATTATAACTTTTGCAGAGGATTAAAAAAATGAGTTGTGTGTGTGTGTGTGTGTGTGTGCGCGCGCGTGTGCGCGCACATGCAGCAGCTGTCGAGGGTTACATACGTCACTATTACATAGACACTATTGCGTAATGTCCCTATCACGCCGAGCGCAGGATCAAAATAATCCCTTTCGAGTACTTAAACACACAGACGTGTAGGCATGTGCGCACACACACACACCCAAGAGACACACACATGCCCATGCACCGTGTAGGCACAGCTGATAAAAGCATACAGTATAGCAACTGATAGCTGTGTCTTTGTTGTGTCTTGATAATGTCAGGCATTTGACCTTAGCCTTGACAAGTGTGCAGTACCTCTATGAAGCCCAGATTACATTATGTGGGCTGCAGCCACTTTGTCTGCCAGCCGTAGACCCCTCTCCCTCTCTGTTCCTCTCCTTCTGTCTCCCCTCTTCCTTTTTTTCTTTATTCTAATATCCATCCAACAGTTACAGTACATGTGCACTTTTTGTTTCTGATCACTGACGTTAGCCTGTTCAACATGCTCCTGAAACCAGAGGTAGTGTGGATGGAGGCTAACTGCTCTTGTTGCGTAGCAGCAGCAGCAGCAGCAGCAGCAGCAGCAGCAGCAGCAGCAGCAGCAGCAGTTGCAGTGAGCACTGGCCAATGCTCAGGTCTCTGCCTCAAAGGTGTGCACACATGCAGCTATTGCACACACTCGCATTTGTGCACATTTAGCTGGCCATTCACTGTCTCACTAACTCACTCCACCTTGGCCTAAATTAGAGTTTTAATTCAGTTGTAATTGCAGCTTACTTCACTGATACAGACAGCTGCTAGTCCGGGCTAGTTCAAGCTCTCTCTTTTCAATCCTCTAATTTCCTGGCCCATTTTTCTTTGACACCTTGCTGTCTTGTACAATCTCTCTTTCCCCTCTTTCTTTTTTTCAGAACCGGGGAGAGAGGGATCTCTTACGCAAAGAGGAAAGCTTTCATTGGTGGAATGCTGGCCTACGTGTGTTTTAATGTGGACATTAGAGATATTTCTTTTCTTCCTAATACCTGAATAATCCGATACCGATGTGGTATCATTGTGTCAAATTAACCCTGTATGGATGTGACATGATTGTTGTATAGCATCGGGTTAAACCATTTGTAAATCATGAACAGATACATGAATCTTTCCTTTATTATCTAATTTGACTCTCAGTCCAAACAAAAATGAATCTAGGAATAAATAACTTTTCCTACACTAGTTGTCCTAGCACTGCTGCCACCCCTCCAAGCCTTGTATACTGTACATCTTGTCTTTTAATTGGTGGGATTGCCAGCGTGACATGGTGACAAATTGCAGATGTTTTCCTAATTTCTGATGTTACACTATTTACCAGAAATCAATTGTTCTCCACTCTAAAACAGTAGTTGCACAGTGACACAGTTCAACTTTCTGTGTAGACAACTGTTTTACAGCAGTGAGGAAGAACTGATTTCTGGTAAAACTGCAGTTTTATCTGGGTGTGAAAGTAAAGTTTATTAATAAATTACGTGGTATTGATCGGTTCATAGACTTGCGTACTCGATCTCGAAAACTGTCCGCAAACTTGTGCCAAATGATGGGATGTCTGAGTAGCCTAATTTCATCAGAAAATAACTATTAATGTCATGCATGGCTTCAAAGTGGTACTTGTACTTGTACAATAAAATATATTATTGCTTGTTATCATGAAATCATCACTTCCCTTGATGTGGGTTATTATCATTTTGACGTCTCAATGGGAAGTTGCTAAAAAAATCCTTTCAAGAACATTGCACAACAGTTTCTGTGGTTTTTCTTTTTACATTTTTTTTTTAAAATTACGTTGGAGTGTGTCACCTCGAACAGTGACCAGTTCTGCTGTGATTCAGCAGAGGGTGGGATCTAATGGCCAGTGGAGTGGCTGAGGACTCGAGTAACTGGATGGAAACCATCAAAACCTGTTCTCGAGCAAGACACTGAAACCGTGTCTGAAAGCTTATTGTAAACTAGAGCATCAACCTGGTATCTTTAAACCTGTTAATGTAATTACATGCAGTAGGGGATATAAGCAAAACTCCCATGATAAAATGTTAGCAGAAAAATAGAATCTGTAATCTTCTGCTCTATGGTTGCAGAGGAGCAGAGAGAGCTCTCAAAGTTAATTTCCTTTTGAACCAGAGTGGAAAAATTGACTTTGCTGAATTTGGTTTGTTTATGTTCACACTGCCCAGTTTCAAACAAAAAGGCTCATAAACAGAAGTCACGTGTATTAACATGTCCTTCCTTTATTGGGCGAAGTGTAGGTAACCTGTCCTGGGATTCTAAAGCCAACATATTTGTTTGCATGGATGTAGAGGGAGATCCACCTTTTCAGGCATTGTGAAGCAGCTATTTAGATTATACACAACTTAAACAGCATTGTCCTCACCAGGCTAGATGAATCCAATTACAGGGGTAAACACTCCACATTTCAAATAAACTACTCCGATTCCTAAAATTACCTTATCAACTATGTGTGTGTGTGTGTGTGTGGGGGGGGCATTTTCCCCAAATCCATTTCACAGCTGAACACAGCTGATAGGGAAACCCCAAAGCAAGGCCTCCAATAACTTGGTGATCAAAGACGAGAGACGATATCTGAAGGCAAGTGCAACGCAATATAGTTAGTGATCTCTCAGTGAGGATTTCTGAAAGGGCTTTTGTTCTTCGGATTTAAAACACAGCGGTCACACAGCGGAGAGGGAAGCAATAAAAATATCATATCGCTGCACTCTTCTGTTTGCTAACAAACTGATAACTTAGGTTTTGTGGTCGTATAATTGGTGAGTGTGAATGAGGAGCACCGAGCTGCCGAGCAGAGGGGAATGCTGTGTAATAAACAGTGCAGCTGGGAGGGCTGTTGTGAAGATCTGATTTACTGTTGGAGGCTGTCCTGTAGCTGTCACCACTCAGAAATTTTCATCCCATGCATCCCTCCTCCCCCCTCTATTCACAGGCGCGCCGGGTCTACGTGAATGTGTGTGGCCTATTTTTGTTTGTATGTTTATCTTGTCTGTGTGTATGTGTGTTCTTACTGTCAACCAGTGATGGAAAATGTCCTGGGTCTTCTTCCTCATTTGGTACCAGAGGAAATGTGACTCAAATGGGCGCCATTAGTCCTAATAAGCTGGGGCCAGCTGCACAGACACATATACATACACACACACACACACACACACAGAAAACATGCTAACACACATACAGTGAACATGGACACAAAATATCGTGTGTTTTGAGAAAACGTACCATTTTTGAAAAAATGTATAGCTTGCTTTTTAAGTGGTGGTCTACTGTAACATTTATTTTGTTGGTATTCAAAGACTCCTGCTCTACTGAGGCCTTTACTGGGTGCAATAGCTAACTTGTGTGATATGTTGTTGTGTGTCTTTTTTTCCATTGTGTGTATAATATCAAGCTATATAAGCAGTGTCTTCTGTTTCTGGAATATTGTGGCATAAAAAAATCTCCTTACTGAAAGGTGTAGAAATATTCCTTCAACATCTCCACAGATTGATAGTTGTCCAACTCTAAAATACATATTTAACATTTTGTACTTGCTAATTTTTCCATTAATGAGGATATGAGATTTAAAGTCATACATCCTCTTTTGTCTATAGCCTGTGTTTCACTTCTGTTGGCTTGTTTGACTATGGTTTGTTTTCTCATCAGTCATTCTAAAAAAAAAAAGCTGAAAAAGGCGTTACTTGTCTTTCACAGGTAAAACATTTATTGTATTAGCATTCAACAACTTCAGCTCACATTGAAAGTTATCCCGTTGATGTTAAATGCTAAAGCTGTTGGTTTGTCTTTGGTTAAAATGACTACACAAGTTTACTATCTAGTCCAGGAATAAGCATTAGTTCAGCCTGGAGAAAGTCCAGGTTCATGTTTCAGCTTTCAAACAAACATACAAAAAACAAAGAAAAAACTGCCTTAGACAGTAGGCTAACAATTGAGGCTGGTAAAGAGAGGGTTAGGACTGTAGCTCTTAGTTTTTGTTTAAGTGGTAACATGTTCTACAAACAGTATTTGTATCAGAATTATCATTCTGATAAGAAAAAACTGTATTGTTGTACCTTTTTTGAATTAAAGCAGCTTTCGGATACAAATACCGGCAGCTTAAGCTAGTGAGCTAAGCTAGGCTAATTGCACAAGACTGCAAAGACATGAAAAGGGCATCAATGAGTTTGTTGCTTTCTCTGGTGGGTAAAATGGCAATATAATAGTTTAATTCCCCCAAAAATCAAACTATCCCTTTATACACAGTACTACAGTGTGGTCATTCTCTTTACTAATGTGAAGAAAAATCGACTTGAGATGATCCTCTGGCTGCATGTCAGTGAGTTATGAGTAATTGCAGTCATGTCAGAGTCATTTTGCTTTCTCAATTTGTTTCAGTGTGATTTTTTAGAGGCCTGTGTGGTGAGAGCTTTGCTGTATTTCGCAAAAGAAGCAAAGCAATTGAGAAAAGTCTGAAAAAGAAAGATAATTTTGTCTAGAAGAATTTGGTTGTTCATTATTTTCCTCTTCAAATTTCAAGACAGCTACAGGTTCACAACTATGGTTCTGGTGTATTTTGTGGCGTAATAACACCCCCCCCCCCCGTCTCTTTATCCCTCTCTCCTATTGCTCTTAGAGAGGGACTACACCAGTCTATGTGAGAAGCAGCCCATTGGTCGGCTGTTATTCCGTCAGTACTGTGACACCAGGCCAGAGCTGAAACGCTGCATCGAGTTCATGGACGCTGTGGTAAGACTTTTACCATTTCTCCGTGTATTCTGTGATTTTCTAACATTCATTCTTTCAGACATACTCTTCTAGTCTGTGTGTTTTCTCCACTGGGACGGGCCTGATTCAGCCCCTGCAGAGCCAGGAATAGGAGAGGAAAGTCGGGGCTTGGTCCTTTTCCCTGCTCCTGGTGGTAGTACAAACTGGTGGGTGGGTGGGGTGGGTGTAGGGGGATGATTAGCAAGTTAGACAGGCTGTCAGAGAGCAGACCCCTCCCCTTCCTCCATGCACTCCTCCATGAGGTCAAGCCCACGTCAGAGGCAGGTCTCCTGGGTGAGCAGGCAAACACAGGCCCGAGCTTGTGTCTAGGCCCCTGGAGGTATGCGAGAAAGGAAAACAGGGGGGAATCATGGTTATTTAATAAGAACCTAAATTAGTCTTTTTCAGGGTAGGCAGACATACGTGCACTGGAAGTCACACATACTCACACTGGCTGACAAAAATGCCAGAAATGAAACATTTTAGTGTTTAGCGTGCTGCTAGTCCCACTGAGAACTTCATGCCTTGGATGTGATGCGTAGTAGCAACGCTCGGTCCCATTCCTCTCCGCTGAGCGTGTTTTCAAACAAAACATATGGCTGGAAGCAGTCAAACTCCAGACCATCTCCCTGCCTACAGCCATATTTGACCAAAAACACAATCTGTGATAGTGCGATGGGGTGAAATCCGAGGCGTCTTCCTGGTAGGTGACAGATGTAACGGGCGAAGCGTGAAGACAAACACGGTTGCTGCTTTTACTAAAATGAGATATTTTGTCATCAGTAACATCTCTCTGTGTCCACGGTCCCACTCTCAATCGTATTTTTAATTTCTTTCTCTCTTTTGTCTCTTATTAACCACCCCCCACCCTTCCCTCTCGCTCTTCCTCCCTTGTTCTCACCCTTCCTTTCTCCTATCGCCTTCTGGTGCCTGTCTCTCTGACCTTATTTGGAGAGATATTAAAGATGGCTGAATGAGCATGGCTTCCTGTGCTGGTGGGGTTGCTCAAACTTCTGTTCTTGTCTGACAGGCCATGTACCAGCTAGCTCCTGATGAGAAGAGGAGGGACTGTGGACTGAATGTTTTAGACACATACTTTAATAATGGGGTAAGACGCACATACATTTATTTCGTAACGGTGCTGCTCGATATAGAAAAATTATTTCGATATTGATCTAAGATTTACAAATCTTAAATCTTCCGGTCCTTCATCTCTTTAAATTGCGTAGTTTTATTAAGTACATGAAATTAAAAGCAAATTAAAGAATTCTCTGGTGGTTTGTTTCTTATCACTTAGCACTGGTGACTTGTGTTTTACTGGTACCACTCTCTGCAACAGTATCAGGCTGTGTTTACCTCTTTTCTGGTTTACTGTGTTGGTTAATGAGCATAATTGGCCCAAACTCATCTGGACTTCATTTGTCATAAAAATAAAAATGCACAGCTTGAAATATGGTAAAGGAAACATGTTTTCCTATACAGTAAAAAGGAGAAAATTGGTTGGTTAAATTTGTCCCTTATTTTAAATAGCTCAGTGCAGGACCACAAAAGAGTTGACGCTGTTCTCACTACCCCGAACGAACTGGACCAAACTGGCAAATGAGCCAAAGTTTGTCAAAACCAGACTAAAAGAGGTTATGTGTGACCGCAGCCTTGATGTCATGATCTGCTAGCGAAGCTGTAGGTTCACAAACAGAAAGTTGATGAGCTGACTCTTTTCTACATCACACAATACACCACCATCTTACGTTGTTTCTGTTCCTCTCTGTCTGTCTGCCTCACTCTCTGTGTCTGTGTCTCTTTAACCCTCAAGTCGGCAGCCCATCTGCCAGACATACCCCAGGATGTAGTCGCTGGGTGCCGGGAGAGGCTGGAGCAGAGTCCGTGTAAGGAGCTCTTCAATGACTGCACCAAGTAAGCCTCTATCTTCCCCACACATCTGGCAGAGCGGGACATTTTTTATATACTCTCCTATACTATGAACTCACCTGCGTCAGCTGTCCAACACTCAGGCGGTTAATGAGACGCTTGTTAGTTGGAGGCGTATGGATTTAGTGTTGTTTTTTTTTTTTTGCAGTGGGTCCAACAGAATCTTGTTCCTTCAGAAACGGTGTGTGTTTGTAGACGCTGTGGACGAGTGCACTCTGTCACTAGTGATGATGAGGCAGCTGGCACCTGGAGTGCAATAACACACACACACACACACACACAAACAGACTTGCAAAAACACACGCACAGTGGAGGCGAATGAAAAAGAGCAGTGGGCAGAGAGGGCATCCGGATGGCTGGCATGAAAACAACAGTCACCTCAGTGTTCCCCGTATACAAACACACACACACACACACACAAACACAGATTTACAAACACGCTCTCTCTCTCTCACTCTCTCTCTTTCTCACACACACACGCACACACCCACACACACACTCTTGCAGGTGTTTCTGCTTCCTGCTCTGAGAGCCAGGAGAAGCAAACAGACCGGGGATTATTACCCCCAAATGTACTTCTCATTTCACAGATATACACACATACACACACACACCTCACAACTTTGTATTAGCCCAATAATTTAGCTCTGTCACAGTTAGTTTCTGTTGCCCAGGACCTCAGCTGAATGATATATTGTGAAATGAATATGATGCTAAGTCAGGGGTCTCCAGCCTTTTTCACTCGGAGAGCTACTCTTCATGTTTTATATTACCGGTTACATTCATTCACATATTGTATCAACACACTCAAACCGATCGCAAAAACAAATCAGATGAATAAGATTTAAGAAGTCATCAAGTATCAATGTCCAAAACAAACATTTTAAAACAAAAAACATCAGAAACTCAAATCAGTGTCAATTTTTGTGTAAAAAATTAAAAAATTATTCAGTGGAACCTGAACACACAGACATAATAACACAACTGCAAATAAACAAAATCAGAGAAAAAAATAAGCTCCTTAGTCAGCAATCCAGTGATTGTCAGTACATACAATGGTACATAACAAACAGGAACTTAAAATAGCTTAATAAGTCAGTACATCTTTTTTTCCCAAAATGTTAACAAACATGGCCTTAAAAAAAAAAAGGGGGGATTCAAGTTGAGGCCTACAGTTTAGCTCTTTAATCCATGGCAACATATTTTGGCAACATATTTCCAGTTTCTTCGAAAAGTTTAGCTTGTATCTGTTCAGTCATCCAGAAGAGTTACTATCACTGCATGTGGCCTACAGCATATCTGATGTAAACAAACTTGACAGCGTGACTCATTTGAATGACAACTGACTGATAATGATTTGATATTGAAGAGAACTGGGACATCTGTGTATTTGATTGAGTAGCATTTGGAGCAGATTAACTGAGTGAAGCTGTGTTGCTTAAAGTTTGTACTTTGCATCTGTGGTTTGTACATATATTCTCAGAGCCTTTGGGTGAGCTACTGGTAGCTCGCGAGCCACTTGTTTGAGACCTTTGTGCTAACTTGTCACATTTACCTTGGTAATTTAATGATATCTATTTTTAATCATATTTTCTCTTCCACATTTCCTTTCCTGTGTTGGCTGACCTCTGTTGTACTGTTATTGATTACTTACAGTGAGAGCAGTCAATGATACTGTTATTGTGAGATGTCACTGGCTGTTGTATTTATTCACAGATTAGTTAAAGAGAGTTTGAAGAGAAATATGATGTGAGTAAACTGACTTTTGTTTACTGTGAAGCAGAAGTGATTTTGATAGACAGGAATAAGAATAAAGAACATCTTCTCAGTGTGATTTCTAAACAGGTTTATTAGTAATGTATGTCTGAGAGGAAGTGGAAGTCAAGCTGAATCTAAAAATGTGTTTGTCATTCAGATTTCAGTGGAGTACGATTCTGAGAAGGAGTAAAAATTTTGATGCAAATTGAGCCTCACCCCTCTGGTACACAGCAAACTGCCGTACAACACATTTTACTTTATTTGATTGAATTTATTTGTCAGGAACAATGGACAAAAACATTATTATAAAACAAGAGAAGAGGTAGATATGACATGAATCTATCACACCAGTGTATAGGATGTGCAGCACAGGACAATCCACCCCTCATCAAGGCAACGGGCCCACGTTCCCTTAGTTCTGGCAACAGCTGTGTTTCTGTGAAGTGTCAGCTTTTAGCCACACAGGCAGACAGATTTGGATTGGAAATGCTGCGACCGGCCTCTGATTCACTTGAGCGTCCCCGGGGAATCCTGGAATCTGCCAGAAGCAGCTCAGGAGAAGTGGGAATCGTGGATGGGAAAACACTCAGTTATGTTCTCAGCCTGTGCTCATGTTTTGGCAAAACACAGGCGGAGAGCTGCTCCAGAGCTGTTGGATTTCTAAAATCAATAACTCGTATGCTTCAGGAGACTTACTTAGCTGTTCGTGGTGGCTGTGACGGGCGGATACGCTGCTGCCAAAACGTCTTGAAGCTGTGATGAATTTGTTTCCCATGTGTGTTTTAACCAGGTGATTTTCACTGAATGTGATGTCTTGTTAAGTTGATCTGTTGTTTATTCACATATACTGATGTTCCTGTTCGTTGGTATGGTTTGCTTGAGGGTTGGGAGAGTGACAAACAGTGTGAGCAGAGACACAGCTAGGAGGTGTGTGTGTGTGTGTGTGTGTGTGTGTGTGTGTGTGTGTGTGTGTGTGTGTGTGTGTGTACATATGCAAAAACACAGATAGCAGATGTACTGGCAGAGCGAGGTTGAACTGAGAGCTGTGGATTGTGTTTGACTGAAGCTGGAAACATCAGTGGTTATGGTTGAGATGAACACAACAAACACAAGCGCACACACACCTGTCTCCTAGCTTTGGTCATGGTCTGTTGGGTCAGTTTCCTTCCCTTCTGCATGCCTCTTCTATTTAACACCTCTGTGTAGTGCAAAGGGCACTGAGGAGGGCAGAGAGATGGTGCGACAGAAAGGAAGAGCTCAGCATTACCACACTTATGCTTTACACTTGGTTGATGTGGGAAGCTCAGCATCTGCTCCGTTCAAACTTGTTGACCGGATTAAAAAAAAAACAAACATAGCGAGTGATGAAGTGATGTGATGGCAGAAAGCGCAGCGTGAGGGGCTGACTTGGAAAACCCACAGAGAGCGATGAAAGGAGAGCAAAAAAGGAGAAATTGGGAAAAGTGAGGAGAAATGGAAAGAAAGTGTTAAGGAGAGTGGGGGAAAACAGCAAGAGAGTACAAACATAGAACAACACAGGCACGTGTTTCTTGCTGAAAGCCTCGCAGCAGTTCAGATGTTTTTGAATGGGATTCCTGTTCAAGTTCTGTCATCACTCCTTCCACTATCATTATTATTTATATTCCATGGTGAAACTTTGATTTGCTTCATTTTTTTTTTTTATTCCGATATGTAACGGTTTACTCAGTGTTGTTTTTTTCTCAGGGAGAAAGCCTGTAGGAAAGCATGGTGCTACACGTGGAAACGTGACTGTTGGCAAAGCCACGCACCCACTAGCAGAAATGTATTAGCTCACTCATGGATTTTCTTCTGCTGCAGTGGAACATAGTGTTATGTCATACTGAGAGTAGAGCACGGCCGTTCAGTACATGTGTTTCCTGATATTTTGTGTATATTAACAAAGGTATCTCTGCTGATTGTTCTCCCCTTTTCTCGTCCTCTCCCACTCCCTTTGTGTAACAAAAGCCATATTGTGGCTTTGTTTATTTCTACTCCCAGTGGTGTCTGTCTGAGACTCGACTCCAGGCCAGGCACTGCTAGGCTCCTGCCTCTCTGGAGCCCCCTTTTCTCTTTCTTTAAGTGTCCAGGACCAGTTTGTTGTCTAAGACTGACTGAACTTCAATGACCTGAAAATATGGATGATCTAAAAAAAAATGTATTTGTTCAAAGGGTTAATGACACAACTGAGAAGGGACCTAATATGAGAAAAAAGGGTATGCTGTGCTTAAGACTGTTTAATTAAAACAAGGTTTTTTTTTTGTTTTTTTTTAATTGAGCCTTGATATCCATGATTTTAGCACAGACTCCTCTGAGCTCAGCGGCAGCAGAGGACAGAGCGATGAAATCCTTTAGACTCTCTGCTACCTCTGTGAAGAACTGAGGTCTTGTTGTGATAGATGATGGTGGACGCTCAGCTCATGTGCCGAGCAACCGGGTCCCATGATGACATAATTCAGTTTTCTTTTACACAGCGGAGGGTGCTCCCCTTGTGGAAACTCTCTATTTGCGAGCCTCTTTGCCAAGAACAGCCACCCCAGTGCTGCTGGTAACCACAGGCAGCTTTCCTCATCCTCCTCAGTGATGAAGTAATATGGTCAAGGAAAATCTCCTGGCCAAATATGAGCATCTCTTTCAGCATTTGGGTGGCAGAGGAGGGAGTTTTGGCTTGTAGCTTTGGTTTTTAGTCATGTGTTGTAGGCTGGCAGAAGAGACTGTGATCACACTGGTCAGCGGTGGAGAAAACTGCACCGGTGCAAATTTTGTTTGTATGTTTTGTAACCACAGTGTTTTGGATCGTAATACAGTTGTTGCCTCTTTACTAGATGTTTCTGTGAGATGTGTGACGTAACTGGCTGAATCATTCACTTCTATTGTGAAAATAGTATTTTATGTTAATAACAGAACAGGGCTGCACAATTGATCGAAATCACAATATGGCCAAGTGCAATATCCAAATCGCCGGAGCTGCAAATGAAAGGGTTGTGGTGCCACAGAAATGCCCCGGTGTACAAATCGTTTGCAAATGCAAAAATGACCATTCCAAGTCGAATCATGACTCATATTGAAATCGCAATATATGCTAAAATAATCTCAATATCATTTTTTCTGCATATCGTTCATCGCTATTACAGAACCTTCCCAATGGTTGGGCTGGTGTTCATACTACAAACTTGTTAATTGGCCAGTTAGTTCCACTGATGTTCTCCATAATAGTTATGAAGCTCCAATTAGATTTTTTAAGCCAGTAACATTATACAGATGTTTGACCTGCATGGACTGATAGCTATACAGACATGTTTTTCGAAAGAGTACAAATGCAGACGTGTGAAACAGGTTGAGCTTTCCTGACTTGCCTGTCTAGAGGTAATTAAACGGTACAAGTACTCGCCTCTGGTCTTTGGCTCAGTCTCTCTGCTGCTACGTAAAACAGATACATGGACTTCTTTAATACTTCTTTCTTTAGCTTCATGAAGTTGGCTGTGGCTGTGTTTGTCAGTCATCATCCTAGCATTTATGTCTTATGCTGGATATATGAATCTCTGCACTGGGAGCCTGTGTTGGTGACATGTTTTTCTTGTCAGCAAACATGTCAGTAAACTTGACAGTTTATTCCTCAAATTATTATTATAAATATTTTCTATGAAGGCTGGCCATGAGAGAAATGCACTGACTTGCATTTACAATGTCCCACGCTATGAACAGTACCTCAGTGAAAGCTTAAGGGAGCCCTGCAGGGTGTTGCACACAAACACAATTTCTGTTTACACAGACTGTTTCTCACCAGAACACACTGTATGTGTTTTCTTCTTCATGAAACATTTGAAAAACCAATTGAAATAAATAAATACTGTAAATCCTGTGTTGTTTACATCAATGTTCGCTTGCCAGTTGGCTTCATCTTCTCTGACTGTTGGTGGCGGTCACATGCTAACAAAGACAATCAGCAGAATGGTATGAAAGCAGGATGTAAATCATGTTGGCATAATACAAACAAACTGGGCACCCAGTCGTAAAAACGTTGCTCCATAGCACTACTAGTGGTCAGAATCTCTACCATTGATTTAACGGATTAAATGAAATGTTGAAACCTTTTCAGAGTGACTCATATTTATTTTCACTTTTATCTCGCATTTTTTTTTGTTTGTCTAGTGTCTGGCTCCTTTCCTCTCACAGCTTGAGTATTTTAATCTAATTTAATCTTAGTTTTTTTCCCCCCTTTTTTATCACAAACCTTGAAGTAACCGCAGATGTGTCTCACTACCGTCGAGCTCATGTCTGTGTGGATCAACAGTGTTAAAGAGGCCATGGTGTTTAAGTCAAACAACATCTGTGCTCAAGAAGCAGTAGTTAGGCAGGACACTAATATGAGAAGCTGGCAGGGTCATGTCAAAGAGTTATGTTCTAACAACTCTCAGTGGAGTGATGGTTGACATATGTGACCTTTCATGACCCCTGCTGTCCTCATAGAACTTTGCTTTAGTCTCATCACGGGGTGTCAGGGCAGGAATTCTACAAGATGAAGTTTTTTGGTCGCTAATGTCTGTGTATGTGACATAATCAGATAGATTCACACAGACTCACACCCACATTCAAATTTCAAGTAAGGTGAGATTAGACATTCTGCTCAACCTAAAAACCGGTTTCCCCCAAATCCCTTTCCCTGGTTGAGTTGAGTGGAATGTCTCCGTTCAAAGGCATTTTTCAGTTTTTTTCCCCCGTCTTTCCACTGAGAGCGTCTCAGAACCATAACACAGCGAGCAATGCCTGAACACACACTCTCACACACACAAGCCTGCAGATATATACAAACATGCACACACATGCGATTCAGGGAGTAGTCAGATAAAGAGGATGTGTTTGTAAGTCTTTGCAAAGGTTAAAAGGCGTTCTCTGGGAGGCCAGCTGTCTGTCTGTCTGTCTGTCTGGAAGATATCCTACATGAGCTTGTTTTTTTTGTTTTTTTTGTTTTTTTATGTATGTTTTTCTGGTGACATGTACACTGCAATGTCCTTATTAACTTAAAATGTTCACCTCTCCTCTTTCTCCCTTCCTTCCTGCAGAATAGTTCGTGATTATCTGAGTGGAGCTCCATTTTCCTTCTACCAAGAGTCCATGTACTTCTCTCGCTTCCTACAGTGGAAATGGTTGGAGAGGTGGGTAGTCGGTGCAGATTACACCCTTGCTAAAGCAAACAATTCTTCTTTTTTACATAACAATGACACCTGTGATCTTACACACATTGAATATTCACTGCTCAGGTTTTTATCCCTCATTGCACTTGTTGGTTTGCAGCACTTTAAATGTCCAAACAGATAATTCAGTTAATTAATAGTAAATATATTGCAACTGTATATTAATAAAAATGACATCAGAAGTGCTTACAACAAACTAAAGACACTCAAATACACAAACAAGACAGAAACACAACAGTATACAGTACATGCTGTACCAGCAGCGGCAGCAGTGTTTGCACTAAAACACAAAGGTGGTGCCGCCAATCAGTGTTTCTGTGTGACTGGTAAATAATTGATGATGCTTTGCATAATGGCTGGGTGGAAACAGCAGCCATCAGGGTGGATTAATAATATATTAGAGCATTAGTCTGTCTGCGAGAATGACATAACCTATCAGTTATTTTATGTCTCCTTATTTTTGTGTCTCTCTCTCTCTCTCTCTCTCTCTCTCTCTCTCTCTCTCTCTCTCTCTCTCTCTCTCTCTCTCTCTCTCTCTCTCTCTCTCTCTCTCTCTCTCTCTCTCTCTCTCTCTCTCTCTCTCATTCCTCTATCCATCGCTGCAGGCAACCAGTAACCAAAAATACCTTCAGACATTATAGAGTACTAGGAAAAGGTGGATTTGGCGAGGTAAGTGTTACAGTAACCAAGACGTAAAGTTAAAGTAACTGTGACTGTGTTTTTATGACGGATGCTGAACCAACATTATGCTCCTTTACACATTAAGTCTGGAAATGAGATGTTAATGTTAATGATTTAAGTTGCTACAAGTCAATCTTTAACACTTAGTTAGCGCAGCGGCTGTTTATGTCTCCGCTCCAGTGTTGTTGGGTGGAGTAATCTGTGGTGTGACATATTAACTTCCATTAGTTTTAAAGGGTGTTTTCATGTGCAAGTGTGTAAGTGTGTGTGATAATATTTCCTCGTTGCTTGTTTTCCAGGTTTGTGCCTGCCAAGTACGTGCCACCGGTAAGATGTACGCCTGTAAAAAGCTGGAAAAGAAACGAGTGAAGAAAAGAAAAGGTGAAGCAATGGCACTAAACGAAAAACGCATTTTAGAAAAAGTTAACAGTAGTTTTGTAGTAAGTACTACTTTTTTCTTATTCAACCTTTCATCAGAATTGTACCTGTTTTCTGTGTCTGTGTGTTTGTGAGACCATTGTTTGTTATGGCTCCAAATGAAATTGAATGGTGTGTTTGCAAAGGCTGTCGATCTGTTTTTGAAGACAGTCGGTGCGACTAGAGTTGTGTTGGTTTAATGACGTCTGCACCAGGTGGAAAGGCCTGTGAGTTGTAGTGGAAAGAGACACAATGGGATAAAACTACAAGGGGGGGGGGGGGTCACATGATATTATTGACCAGTTGCAGGTGTACTGCAGGACGGTCAACAACAAGTTCATATGACCATCCTGCATTCACTGCAACAAGCCAAATCCTCTGTTTTATCTTAACAAACTTGCTATTTTGCAAACATGCCACATTTGATTTGATTTGAAGTGTACTGTCGGCCTTGAATTGTCTGTGAATGCATCTGAAATCTGATTGAAATCTGTTTTTTCTGTCAAACCATTTCTGATACAGAGATGTTTAAAACTCAAATACACAGATGGATAGTTATATGATTGTCAGGAAAAAAAAGGAATATACATTCTTTTATTGTCACACAAAAGTATTAATCATATTTGTGGTGACCCTCCCAAATGTAATATACGTACATATAAGAATTTCCATATATGAAATATATGAACATATAGAATAAAAACACATGTAAAATTATATATGAAACCTATTAAAAATTGGAACAATTTCACATATTGACATATATGTCTAGCCCATACAAATACGTATGTTCAAATTGTAGACATATGTCACATAAATATATATCCATCCCTAAACCTGTCAATATATGTTCATAACAATATATACACTTGCAACCATATATAATGTTAACATATACGCTCACATGTTACACCATCTAAAAATGAATCAGGTAATGTATGTATGTATGTATGTATACAGAGCTTACTATGGGGGTTTCATATATGTTATAAATGTACATCTTCATATATCTGTAGGATGCGTGTGATAACAATATATCCCCTTATAGGTGACATATGGCAGCATCACTCTTGATATAGGGATATATATGTCATATATTACATTTCTTTATGGGTCAAAACTGAGTCACAGTTAATCCAGATTTAGTGTTTGAGTTTGACAGGAGGTTCATTCGAGGCCAAAGAGAACACATCTGTAATCAAGTGAAAACGTCACAGCTGTAACCTGAGCATGGAATTTAAGGACAAAGACATAGCATTGCAAACTAAATAACTGGAACAAAGGTCATTAGCATTGTTGATTTGTTAAAAAAACTCTATGGAGTCTGGGTTACAAAACCACTAAATGCAGGTAGGGGTCTGGGTGCTGGGGTGCGAGTCTTGTCTCGTGCATGTTTGTGCATTTTGGATGAAAGTTTCAGACACAAATAACATCTCCCAGTAGAGCAGCTTCATGTGGAAGAAGGTGATACAGTGTCCTGCTCTGAGCATGTGTGCCAGCCAAAAAATAAAATTATTACCCTGCCACTGTACCGCCATGCCTCAAGCTCTTAATGGTGGCGTTGCTCTTGGCTGATTTTCCTATGGAGGATTCCTATAAATTGAGCCATAGTCTTTAGTAAGCGGTGGTTTTTGGTTGGCACTATAACGGCAAGCTTGAACGCTTTTTAGGGAGTCACCTAGCTTTTCATTTCTTCCATGCTGCACCAAAGCACAGAGGGGCTGGAATTTACAGCTGACAGTCTATTAACATGTAAGATGATACATTGTAGGAACAGTTCACGACCTTAAAGGGAGATATCAATAATGTTTATAGGTCATTTATTAAATGTAAGGCTTTGTTCACTGGTGTTCTGTCAAAAAAAATGTTCAAATGAGTAGCAGAGTTGCTATTTGTGTCCCAAATTTTCAATATGCACCTTCACCCCTTTGACCTCTCACTGTGTACACCTCATGCTACATGTTCCTGATGTTCTCTCTTTGTTTGTTCTTTCCTCTCCTCTCATCACTGTATAAAAATGGAAATGCTTGGATTTTTATCCTCTTAAACTGTGCGTGTGAACATTAGGACTCGAGTGCAATTGGAAAACTAGTGATGTGAGCTTCTTTTTCCATTTTGTCCAACTGTATGCACAAAAACATCTCAGGTGCACAGGCAGGAAAAGAAAACTTTGCATTGGCTCAGTGTTGTAATTCTCTTTAAAAAAAAAAAAAAAAAAGATTGTTCCAAAGACAAGAAAATTACAGCAAGTTCTCGCTTTAACATTCGTGGAACATGTTGAGGAGCAACTGGAGGGATTGTTTCTGGTCTGTGTTTAGTGTGTACTCTGAATATTTGTACTCACTCTAGAACACGGTGTGACTATTTAACTGGACAGAACTGTGATATTGATCTGTAGGAGAGTAACCTGGACAGTAACAGAGCAAAGAAGAGCCTTCATGCCTCTCCATGTTCTCCATTTGAAGCTACTGTGTGTTGTGTTTGACTTGTTCTGTGTGTTGGATTAGTCAGTTTCTGATACAGAGTGAGGTATGCTTTGCGTCCTTGTTGCTGCCAGTGAGTCATGGAAGAAACATGTGTATGGGCATGTAACACACACACACACACACACACACACACACACACACACATATGCAGAGGCTGTAGTGGGCTTGTTGCAGAACCTCAGACTTGCAGCTCTTGTCACCTGGGATTGGCACATGATTGTGTGTGTGTGTGTGTGTGTGTGTGTGTGTGTGTGTGTGTGTGTGTGTGTGTGTGTGTTCGTTCTCTGTGCTGCAGGCAGAACTGATGACTCTTCATGTGCCTCTCTACCTACGAGAGCAGCTCTGTTGCTTAGCAACACTGACCAAACAGCAGTAGCAAGGAGAAGAGTCAAGTGCTCTCTCAAACCCCTCATTTCTCTCTCTCTCACTCTCTCTCTCTCTCTTTCTCTCTCTCTCTCGTTATTCTACCTTTTTTTTGATCAGGGCATACTATTCAGTCAACATATACTGTCAGCCTACTGTTTGGTTAAAACCAATGACCCATCCACATGTTCGGTGTGTGGGTGTGTATGTGAGACACAGAGCAGGGTCTCCAGCAGGTGAGACAGAGGCAGAGCTACCTCTAATGCTCTGCTGCACAACTGGGTGGTTGTCATGACAGTTTTTGAAACTGGAGCCAGTATGATAAAATTGTTAAAGACTGGAAACATTATATGTCGTAAATCTTGTTTCCATACAGGAACTTTGCCTAAAAAGCAGATTTTTTTTAAAAGCCAATTAACTGATCATGTGATAACACAAATTGTGATTTTTAAATCTGATTTAGATATCTGATCAGAAATCCAGTGAACAGTGTGTTCAGTGTTCATAACAGTCCTGTCCAGTACTCAAGAAAATTAAACTGTAGAGGGGGCAACGTGGATGTTATGACGTTATGATTCAGCTCTTGTGACGGTAAAGTCATTTCTAGTAAGCTGATTGTCTTGGGTTTCTCTGATTTTGTTGTATTAGGACAAATGTTGGGCATTAGTGGATATTTTGACTGTACTGTAGTTGAAACATTTTATGGATATCTTTTTATCATGTCTTACACATTTGAAAGAAAATACTCAGCCGATCGCCGGTCCTCACAACTTGGAAGGGCTGTTTGATGGTTAGGGTAAATGGGAAGGGAATGCATTATGTTGATGAGTGTTCTCAAAGCTAACATAAGGTGTGTGTGTGTGTGTGTGTGTGTGTGTGTGTGTGTGTGTGTGTGTGTGTGTGTGTGTGTGTGTGTGTGTGTGTGTGTGTGTTACTCTCTTGGCCCATAAGAATTTTCCCATCTCCTCTTGTGGTCCGTCTCTGACTGCACACTCTGGAGCAGATGGGATTCCTCCTCATGGCAGCAACATCCTGCTTGTACACAACAGCACATGTACACACACCATATACCCTGCATGTCACTGACCCACGGGAGGAGGGGAGGGAGGGTGAAGCTGGTGGGAATGAAGGGAGAGAAGGGAGATAGATGGTGGGATTAGGGGGGAAGGACATGAAGCAGTAGAGTGAGGAATGGAGAGGAAGCTTCTGGTTTTCCATATCTGTGATATATCTCTTTGTTTCTCTTTGTGTACATTCTTGAAATTGTGATGTGGGATAATGGATGATTATTTGGGGCATTAAACAAACCAAATGAAACAATCATGCTCCTCTAGCCACCCGGTCTCTTACCACCGCTCTTCCCTCTTCCTCCTCCTCCTTGCTTTCTCTTCTTCTTCTTGCCCTCTTCTTGCCCTCCTCTACACCGACTTCTTTCTTCTTGTCCTTGCCTCCCTTGTTACCACCTCCCCCCAAATTTTCCTCCCTCTCCAGGTTAGTCTAGCATATGCCTATGAGACCAAGGATGCGCTGTGCCTGGTGTTGACCATAATGAATGGCGGTGACTTAAAGTTTCACATCTACAACATGGGCAACTCGGGCTTCGACGAGCAGAGGGCCATCTTCTACGCTGCTGAGATCTGCTGTGGCCTTGAGGACCTGCACCGTGAGAGGATAGTCTACAGGTTAGGGGGGATGTGGGGGATGTCAGATACAGGTTGGGGCAGGTGAAGATGGGAAATCAAATCAAAATAATACAACTAAGATTTTTTCTTTCATGATAGTATTTCTGTTTAGAAGATGAGAAGATGTTGTAGGCGGGTTTACTGTCTCAAAACAGCATTAAGCACAGAGGCTTTAGGAAAATCTTCAGGGGTATTTTGACTTTGTCTCTGAGGACTAGTGTTGTGAGGTTTACAGTCCCAGAATCAAAGTATGCGAGCTTGTTTTTGTACGAGAGAATCTAAATTCCTGGTATTTAAAGGGGCACTTTGCCAATATTAAGCACGTTGAGTTCAGCTCAGCTCAGTTTACTTGTCACGAGGAGTACCACTCAGCCTGGGAAACGGTTGTAAAAATGATTCTGTGGCACTGAGGGAACTTTCTTACATCTGAGAAAATGATGACACAGTGATGTTGTTGGGGTTATCTCAGATTAGCCCTGAGAAGTGACATTTTTAACACAGTCTGGGTGTGGAGTTTGGAAGTTTTCACTAGGTAGTGAGGCAAAATTAAAAGATGCTACCCATTTGCATTACGGAAAAGTTTGACCCATACTAAGGACTAAAAGTCAGGATGTCTCCACTGGATTTACAGTGGTAAATCGCCAGAATATCCCTTTAACCCAAACACCTAATTTGGCAAACGTCACCAATGCAAAACAAACCCTAAACAAACTGTATGCCCAGCTCTTTGTCCCAGCGCTGGTGTTCAATAGGAGAGTGTTTGCAGTTGTGCAAATAGAAAGTCCTGGATGTCCTGGTGTGACTGGATTAATGGTGCACTGATTTTACTGGGGTGTAATGCACCTGTCACACTCAGTGGAGCCTCAAAGTAATGCCAATGTAAACACTGATGTTCTTAAAAGACACATGCACCCACATACACATGGCCCACACAGTCTTATAAACACAGTGTTCCTTGATCTCTGCATGTGTTACAGTAAACTTTGCAGTTGGCATTGTGGTTGAGGGTGGCATTAGTTAAGGGCCTCAGTTTTCATAGCTGTTGTAATATGATAAATAACAAATGTTTGGTATCTTGCACTTCTGAAAAATTTTAACAATTAGAGCCTCTGATACTGCCTAAAATATGGTATTGATGAGTATGCAAGATCCAACACATAACTTATCACTAAACTTTATAGTTTCAGACAGACAAACAAAAAACAAAACAGTTTCCCTGGGCATGAATTGAAGAATTGACTTCTGGTATATAGCATATTGTTAGCTGTTAGCAAATTTCACAAATCAGCAATTTGTGAGGCTTTAATTTGGAGGATCGGCACTCATGTTAGGACAACTAGTGTCGGAATTGTTTTTTATTTCTTTCTAATTGACAGTCAAATTAGATAGTAAAAGAAATATTCTATGGCACTCATGTGTGTATTCATATTTTTACAAAGAGTATAATCTGAGTCATGGCATACAATCATACCACATACAGGGTCAGTATAAATGACAACATGGCATGTTCATTAAAACCAAAAAAGGTCTTAACATATGGATAAGTTTTGAGAAGGCTTGGATAAAAAGACATGACTTAACAAGCCTTAAATCCTCAGTCTGGAAGTTCTGCTGCAGCACAGCTGAAAGCAGAACTATAGCTCAGTACAATACAACACATGATAACAAATAAAGCAAATAAAGATACGTGTGCAGATAAAGCATCTATTAGTCCACATGAAGACTGCAGAAGCTCAAGAACAGAAAGCACATGGGCAATAAAAGACATTGAAATGTCAACAAAATGACGAGCTAATAAAGAATACAAATATTTATCCAGTATTTTATTGTTATATCCTTGTTCTCAAATGTAAGTTCTATTTTTAACCAAGCACAATATCAGAGGTATGACTCCCTAATGTCTGCTTCTTCTGGCAGGGATTTGAAACCTGAAAACATCCTCCTGGATGATCGTGGTACGTCCTGCTTCATTTTCCTTATTGTTCAGTTCAGACCAGAGTGAGACCAATATGTGGGCACGCTTCTTGGCTAGAGAATATTATTTGTACTCCATTGTTTATTTGATGTAACTCATAGCTCACAATGACCAAAACAAAAGGAACAGTTTGTAAGCAGTCCACTTCATAATGTGCAAGCATGGCATTTCCCCCCATCTTTCAAAGTCATCTCTTCATGTTCTCAATGTGCTCTCTCCTCTGAGTCACACTCCTGTATCATCTTTTCCCTGTGACACGGACTCATCTTGAAACAGAGGAAATCTCCTCCAAGTCTCTCTTAAGCTCTTCCTTTTCTTATTCTCTCTCTTAACCACTTCTATCCTAGAGAAATCATTTCAGTGTAACATGACTATTATCAGGGCCCCTTTTTGATAACTCTGGATGTCTAGCAAATTAGATATACTCCTTTACAAATCACTTAAACAAAGTGTAAATTATTATTAAAGTGTGTACATTCAACACCATCTCAGGTGGATAATTAACTGTGGTTCTTGTTTAGGACACATCCGAATTTCAGACCTGGGCCTTGCCGTTCAAATCCCTGAAGGAGAGACGATACGAGGGAGAGTGGGGACTGTTGGATACATGGGTAAGAATTTAAAAAAAAAAAAAAAAAAAAAACTCTGCTAAAAGAAGCTGTTTTGGTCACTTAATTACAAGAAAAATTTTGGTCAAACATCCCTTTTAATATTCTCTTGTACTAGATTTTTTTTGGTCATCTGGTCATCATTTACCTCAGTACACTACAATCATTCCTTTGCTTTGTCTTTACACATCTTAACTTTCTACCTGACATTTATCAACTCTCTCTCTCTCCCAATCTTAAATTTACCTTTGAACTCTCTTTTCCTTACGCCTCATCGTTACCTCAGCTCCTGAGGTGATCCAGAATGAGAGCTACACCTTCAGCCCGGACTGGTGGGGGCTGGGCTGCCTGATCTTTGAGATGATCCAGGGCCAGTCGCCCTTCCGCAAGCGCAAGGAGCGCGTCAAGCGGGAGGAGGTGGACAGACGAGTGCGCGAGGACCAGGAGGAGTACTCTGATAAGTTCTCAGAGGAGGCGAAGGACATCTGCAGACAGGTGAGAGTGAAGAGATGGAGGTGGGGGATGATAGTGGGATTAGGACACGGGTGGAAAAAGGACAAAGGGAGGAAAGCACAATAAAAACATTCTTTGAGACGAATTGCAAAATGAGGACAGCGAGGGATGTGGCTGGAGGGGTTGAAAATAAAATTTTAGTTCTGTATGCAGGAAGCGTTCAACTTCATGTCTCCAGGCATGGAGAGATATAAGAAACAGTCCTGTTTGACTGAATGCATTTCATTGTAATGAACATAATCTTTTCCTGTTTCAGTCATATTCTGAAAAGTCTGAAACACACTCTTAATTTGCTGATTTTATGCAATTAGTTATGGTAGATTATTTTGTACAAGAGCTGTTTTCAGGTCTGTGGTTGTTATTAGGTCGGTGAAGACCTCATGATACATTTAGCCAAATCCCATCCATCCTTTTTTTTTCTCCACCCACTTAATCCTGTTCAAGGTTTTGAGGACTGCATGCACAGGGTGAGGCAGGTCAAAATCATACTAAACATTTTTTATATCAGCACATGGCAAGTTCTCTCTGTGGCTCAGCAGTGTTTCCAGGCAAGAAAGAAACTATCTACTACTATGTACTATTCCTAAACACATGTAGTTTAAACCTGTATACAGTGTATAAAGCTAATTTGCCTTTTTGCACATCCAGCAAACACAAAGCAACGCCACCTGATGAACGCAAGTCCAATATTCACTGCCCTTTATTTCCACTGTGGTCAGCGGCTAGTTGCTAACTTTGTCTGCTGTTTGGTGCTGAGTAGTTAAGGTACTCGTTAAGGTACTAGTTCATTAGAGCTTCCCACTGCTGCTGGATGAGACGCTGCTGATGAGAGCAGTGGCAGTGGACCACATCTTGCTGCCGTGATTCTAAAACAATGAACTGAAAGAGGCTAAAATTAAATTAAAAAAATTAAATTAAAAAACAAACTTCTCCATAGAACAGATGGGAACACTTTATTTTAGTCTATCATCTCTCCTTCAGCCCCCTCCGTCCTCCACAATGTCACTGCTCTGTGCTCCAAGAGGGAGCCACTGAGCTGCTCTGCCTCTGAGCAGGGGAGGGGACGGGACGTTTATTTGTGTGACGTGGTGGAACATTGTGACCCGAGGTTCAGCAGATTCAAAGACTCCCTAGGGAGAGGAGGAGTGGGGGGTTGGGGGGGGGGGGGGGGGTTGTTGCAGGGAGAAGAAAGGTTTCTGCAAGAAATGGGAGAAAGATAATAAGGAAGGAGAGAGAATGTTGGGGTGGAGTCTCTGTCATGCTACAGAGATGGCTATTACCACTGCCCAAAATAGACAAGTGATCCGAGTTGTCGAGCAGAAAGTGAGAGTGAGAATCTGCTCTGACGTTGGTGCAAATGGGGCGAGGGTTGTACAAGGACAAGAGAAACACAGAGATGTGGTGAAAAAGTGAGAAGCCATTTGTTTGTTGATTGTGAAAACCATCAAAAGGCCCAATGAGGTGTCCGCTAGTGGCCAAACCGGTGAACGACACTCATCCACCTCATAAGCCTGCTGCACTGTAGGTGGTGTCGTGGTAATGTTATCCAGAAGCTCTCACAGAGACTCTCTCTAATTCTATCCATGATGGTATTGCATTAACCCCTAAGTGTATGGATTTGTATTGGTCCTTATTAGATTATGAAGGGTCAGATACATGAAGCCAAGAGGATTACATGCAAACTGTGTGTGTGTGTGTTTTGTATACACTGACCTGGAGAGATTAGTCATAAAACTGTCAGGAGTTATCCAACATCACAGGAACCCCTCCCCCTCTTTATGTGTGTGATTTATTGATGGGGAAAAGGGCTCAAATAAAGGTTTGTTTTATGTTCTTCTTTGTGGGAAATTTGAAAAATAACAGGCACATTCTAAGAGAAATTCGGTGTTTCACTCTCTTCCTCTCTCTATACGTCAGCTCCTGGCCAAGGACCCCAAGGAGCGCCTTGGTTGCCAGGGACGCGGGGCCATAGAGGTCAAGCAGCACCCCATCTTCAGAAACATCAACTTCAAACGGCTGGAGGCGAACATGCTGGACCCTCCCTTCAGCCCCGATGTAAGAGCAGCACACATGCAAACACACGGTGCGCACAGTACATACAGGCTTGATTCACAGCTTGTTGCCTGAAACCTCGGCGAGCTGCAAATCAGCATACAGGAAATACCATTGTCACAAGTAAACAAACACTTCCAGTATAAGCCAAGTTATCATGGTAGCCAAAGGGGGGTGGTGAGAAGCAGGCGTGTGATTTCAGTGTTGTCATATGAAACCCTGATAAAACAGAAAACCAGCTCTCTATAGCAATTGAAGTTTCTCATCACAAATAACTCCAGTGGAGCTTTTTAAACAATAAACAGTATGACTGCGGTCATACTGGGAAACTCACCATGGAGTTTAATGCATGAGCACCACCTTACCTGGATGAATGTAGTTCAACCAAAAAGACTGAGCTTTTATTTTGTACTGCACTTCCAGACTTGCATTAAGGATTACAAAGGTGTTCATAGGGAGAATCATTACATTTTATTTTCAGTGTCATAAATAGACCGAGTAAGGGAGAGTGACTGACCCGAGAGGTTAAATCAATAGTTGAAAGTAGATAGTGTTATCTGTGTTTCTATTTTGGGTTATTCAGGTCAGTAGGGCCATGGTGTGGTAAACAGAGCAGCAGAGAGTCCTCAGGCGTGTGAAGATTTCCATGTCAGCCAAACATCCATATGATTTTAAAGCATTTCAGGTTCAGTATTTCCCTCTTTATCCAGAATAATCACACTTTTAACAGCTGCTCTGTCTCATCCTCTCCCTCTCAGCCTCGGGCCGTGTACTGTAAAGACGTCCTGGACATCGAGCAGTTCTCCACTGTCAAAGGCGTGAACCTTGACCCCACAGACGATGACTTCTACCACAAGTTTGTCACAGGCAGTGTCTCCATCCCGTGGCAGAACGAGGTACTGCATGCTCAGGCTGCTGAGATGATGTCATTGTTCAGTCCCACAGCAGACAGATCTAATGCAGTACAGCACTGGGGGGTGACACAGAAATACCTGCATCAGTGTATCTTTAAGAGTAATATGGAAGGATAAATTGATGGTAATGTTATTACTGTGAATATGCAGTTGAAGGTGCTGATTTACATCGTACATGTGTAAATGAGACACTGAAAAGGCTGCCTGCAGAGAGACTGAGAGGTCAAACGTATCAGGTTGGATAACGTCACCTCTCATCCTTTGTAGATGATTGAGATGGAGTGCTTTAAAGAAATCAATGTCTACGAGACGGACGGGACGCTGTGCCCAGACCTGGACATGAACCGGCCTAACCCTCCACCAAAGAGAGGCTTCTTCTACCGCCTGTTCAGAAGAGAGGCAAGTGCTAGTGCTCCGGCAACTGTTCGAGGGGGTGGGGGCTAAGGTACTTCCTCTTTTCCTTCTTTCCTCGCTTTTTTTTTGTTTTCCCCAGGCCTTGTCCGAACTCAACATAACTCCTGAATCCCTGTGAGATTTCACTGTTAAATATTTTTTTCCAGTTCGTTTGTGTTGGTTAGAATAAGGCCTCCCTCGCTTTCTCTTCTGAATTTGAAATTTTCTGTCCGTTGTTTAATCCCTCTGCATATTCTCTCTTGTATTTGTTGCTATCCCACTTTGTTTCAGGGGGTCAAACATAAATATTTCCTTGAGAGAACTGGTTTGTGGTTGTGGGAAGACTTGACATGAAGCTTTCGTGTATTTTCAGTATTTTAATGCAGTAACACAGAATGTGGTGATAAAATGGATCTTCATTGGTTGCAGGAGCTTTTCAAGTAACATGGTCCTTTATCATTGAGGTTCTTCCTGATCCTCTCTACTTCTCTTGAAGCGAAGGGTGTAATTTTCACTGGAGAGAGGAGGAACAGGCCCCCCTCACTTTTTAGAATCCTTCTTTTTGCCTCCAACATTTTTACAGTTTCTTGTTGTTCAGCTTGAGCTGTGAGTTGATAAAATGTCAATATGCTTGTCTGAGTCACCTTCAGTCACAGCATTCTCACAGTAATAAGCTTCAGGAGCAGCGGTGGGTGCTTTGCCGATGTTTTTGGATCTGCGTTTTGCCTCTCAGGTGATACACAGTCCATCCTCCCTCATTGGTGGAGGTGTAGTATGCACCCTGAGAGGAACATCTGCAGGCACTGCTCACTAATCTTATTAGGGTGCAATCAAAGATAAGGCAGCAAATATAATATCATCAGGTCTCTATGAAGGAAACTACGCATAACTTTCAGTATGGCGTGTACATCAACAGATTGAAACAGTATTGTAGTTTGGTTTTGATTTAATATTACTATTATTAAAGAAAGCACAATAACTAATTTAATTATAATTTGGTGTTTGCTGTTGACTCATGTCCTTGCTTCCACAGTTGTTGTCTTCTAACTTGCTCCCAGTTGTGTGTTTGAGTGCTGGACACCAGCTTTGGAGCAACAGAAATACTTGCACATGTGAGAGGGTGAAGTGGTGGAAGTTGCTAATCTTATCAATTATATCCTCACTTTTGGTTCTTCCCAGGTCTGTTTTAAGAGCGGTTACAGTGACGACGAGACCGAAGAGCCCTCGCGACTTTAAACCACTCCCTCCACCCGCCCCTACCCCACCCCACCCCACCCTTCGCCGCTGAACTTCACCACAAACTCCAACCGAGCGCAAATCTTAGGAACTCAGTGAATGTTGACCTGTATTTATGAGCTGTATTAAAAGTGTATTATAATTAAAGAAAAAAGTATGAGTTTAAAGATTTTGTACATTTGTACTTGAATTTATGTCTAGATGTATATTTTCACTAAAGGTTGTATTGTACAAAAAGCCATAAAAGTACCACTTGAATGCATACATTACATTTTTATTTCCTTTTTACCTTTTGGAATGAGTATGGATAATGTGTATTGGGGAGTTTTTTTTTTTTTGTTGGTTTTTTTTTTAAGAAGCACAGTACCAGTAGTCTTTTTATTTTTCTCAATGTAGCATAAGGCCTTTTTGTTTTTACATGTGCTGTATGTTTGTCATTGATTTGGCCAACGTGAGGTGTTGTTAGTACATCAGATCCACCCCGTCCCAAACTAACCTGTACCCCTCAAGGCTGAGGTAGATCTGAATGGCGGGTGTAGATCCAAATGAATCCAGTCTGACATTGCTGTGTTGATGCCATGCTGCTTAAAACCTCCCATGTTTCCCAGCTCTCCACCTGCCCCTTTGATTTTTAGTTTGAAAGTCCAAGATCTGGATAATCCATGTCCTTCCCTTCAGTCCAGGCAGGCAGGTTGCAGTGGAATGGATGGCGTGTGTAGTAAACCGTCTTCTAGGTGCCTGTACTGGCTCGATTCTAAAAGAGATGGCATGTATTTATTTCTGAGGACCTTTTAGTCAGCATGTGCAGCATTAAGTATCCTTAAAATACAAAGGAAATATTTTGGGGGCCAATTTTAGTGACACAAAGCCTGATGAATATCATTCCTGGACCTCTCAAAATATCTTTGAAGAGCTTCAAAAGCCTCAGAACATTCATTTCAGACACCAGATATGTGTTCCCTGTGGGGGCACAGCTGTTCAGTAAATGTCTGTTACATTATTCACTCAGGCAGAAGATTTCTTTTTTTTTTTTTGTGATTTATATTTACTCCTCATTCACTTTTTCTGCTTCTGTCGTACTACCTGGCTTTTCCCTATAATGACCCTGTTTTATGTGCAGAGTGGAAATCCTCCCCCTTGAAATTTCTTCGTATTTTGCTGCCCATATTTTTAGCACAGCAGAAAGCCCTCGACTGGTTTACTGGAGAATGACTTGGAACATAGAGACAGATGATGATGAGGATGAGGATGATACAGTATCAGAGATCTGACCTGCAGCTCACAATGGCTTCATCTAGATAACAAATTGCTGTTGCATCAAACTAACTTCTATTGATTCAGCTGTCAGCAGCTATTAGCCTCTGCACTGAGTCAAGACAGCCTGCTTTGGCCTCTGTGCCTGCTGATCATAGATAGCACGATGCCTGTCGGCCACTTATCCTGCTAGTAGACCTCCAGTTAGATCAGGCTTCAGCTCTGCTTGTGATCAAGATGAAATGTGTTCAGTGTGTCGGTGTCCGCCTTCAACTTTTCCATGGAAATCCTGTATGTTGTTTTCTCACAGGAATGACAGAAGACAGTGGCTTGTATGTGTGTAGACTGGGAGGAATGGCGAGGGATAATGTCGAAACTCCTGCCTGCAGAGGCACCATCGTCTGTGTACAGGAACACTTGACAACTCGCAGAACCACAATTGTTGTGCGTTATTGTTTTATCATAGAGGAAGTGTTTCCTTTTCAAGTTAACCAATCATGAACAAATACATTTTCCAAACATGTCATAATCAGGATCCGTTGTGTTCACTCTCTGTTTGTTCTCACTGGCATTTCAGAGGCATTTGAAGCCATTTTGCTCTTGAGCTTTGCTTTTGAGGCAGTTGCTGTTTACTCCCCAACCACCTGTTTTTAATGCTGTGAATATCCAATCTGGACGTGTTAGCTTTGTGCGTGTATATTACACTGTATGCTAAAGCAGCTTTTGTTCAGTCTAATGCATTGAAGTAAATTAGCTATGCCCTTGTGCAGTAAAAATTGAGTTACCTAACAGGTTGATTCATGATGATTCTATTTTTTTACCCACAAAATAAGCAATGTCTGCATTTTATCAACACAATAGTTCAAAATCGTGTAGGGGCTTGAACGCCACTTTATTGAATTTTTAATATTCTAGACCGCATACAGTTAAAATGGTACGCATGTAGTTCCCCATCTAATGAACCAATTTGGAGAGTTGGCTTTTTCTAAAGTTTTGTCCCCTGTTGCACACTCCATTATCAAAATCAGGAATTGAATGTGTGCATCTAGCTGTTGCTGGCTTTTGTCACTTGAGTTTCTGAGTGTCTTTGTTTTCTTGTTTTTTTGGTTTGTTTTTTTTGTTGTTTTTTGTTTTGTTTTGTTTTTTTTTTTGTTTTTTTTTGCTCTCAGGCACATTTTAAAGCTAATTTCTCTTGCCAATGTAGATTTTAGACTTTTCACTCTTTGGCCTCAAAAACCTTGTAAATGATGTATTTCTAACATGTAACTAAGCTCTAACACTCACTCACTCACTCACTCACACAGGGAAACAAAACTGTGTTTGCCACCCATGCCTCTGTCATTGTTTGGAGTAACTTTACTCTTATACCATCCATATAGCAGTGAGGATGTTTCGTTCAGTTCCATTGCACTATGGTGTGATTTGACAATGATTATATAGGAAGTGTCTTTAACCTTTTTGCCAATGATACCAAAAGCAACATGTAAGTAAATCAAAATTGTTTTGTTAGCCGAAGAATTAACTGAATGAAGACTGACAGCCTTTATTATGTGTGCCAATGACCATGTTAATTTCTGACATCCCATCTTTTTTCAACCTCTTTATCCTTCCTTCCGTCCTGAGAGAAATTCCTTCACATAAAGGAAATTAAACAGCTCAACAGTTTTGAATGTCCGCACTAAGTGCATTTTAATGCCTGTTTTAAAAAAAAAAAAATACATATGTTTTATTACTCAAGCATGTATTGGTTTGTAATACTTCAGGTTCCTTATATATGTAAATGATGACCTTCTAGTGCCAACATATCTCACTGGTATCTGAGGACAACTTTATAAATGGCTAGGTGACCAGCTGAGTTGGCCCGGTTTGAATACATAACAGCAGTCCTCCTCTGCCTTCCTCCATGGCACTGATGGTGAGTCAGTCCCCCCGCCCACCCCCCCTCTAAAAAAAAAACAAACAAACTGGGATGACGCTCACCAGCAGCATTTAGAAGTGAGAGATCCTCAGTTCCTTGATAGCACTTGAGTCTAGTTTTGGGATAACCACCGATACAAGTCTTGAAGGCCTCCAGGGTTTCACACTCCTCTGTCCAGATATGTAAGTGATATTTTCAAGGAAGGAGGAATGGCAAATGCATTATTTGTATTCAATCTGGGCCAGGGACTTCTTGATTTTTTTTTTTTTAATTTTTTTTCTTTTCTTTTCTTTTGTTTTTTGTATCTGTACAGTCATGTCGTTCAACCACTGCAGTCATTGTCAATTCTTGTACAAGTTGTATCACTGGTTGTTGTACCATATCTGACATTTGTAATTATGAAATAATACACTGCCATTTGTATAAAAAAAAATTTGTGTCTTTACTTATTTGTGTCATATTTTATTTTGTTGTCTGTTGTGAGTACACATAGATGGGAGATGGGAGACGCTGGTTATGTCCAAGCCACAATAAGTAACCACAATGGTGGCATTGGAGGATATTTGCTGCAGGCAAGACATTGAAGCTCCCATCACTACCTCCTTCACTCATTACACAGGAAATAATTACAGATTAAAGTTGTAGGTTTCTTTCTATTAGACGCTTGTCTGTTATCCATTGATCTTTTGCCACTTCCGACTCAGAGCTGGTTGGTATAATAAGCCACAGTATAATTAGAAATGCACATGTGAATGTGAGAGACGAATTAGATTTTAATACATGTGTTGTTCCCTTTAGTCGCCTCCTCACTCTCACATTTTCCACTCATCTCCCTTGGCGCGCTGATAAAAGCCACTAGATTGGCGTTGCACCAGTCTTGTTTTTACATTCTGGATTTCAGCGGTCCCGTGACAGCAACAATAACAACAAAAGAAAAAAATCACACTCAGCCATTGGCTCTTTCTCAAGTCACTCAACAAAAACCCGCAGTCTGATTGGCCACTGCGGCTGCACCTCTCCCTCCTCTGTCAAGCTGTCACATACTCCACTTCCCGGTGTGATTTGTCGGGAGAACGCAACGCTTCATCAAAGATGGCTTTTAATCAACCAACATTTTCTTCATGTCGGAGTAATACTGCGGAAGTATAAGAGACCTCCTGCGCGAAGAGAAAGCGGGGAGCCGGTGGTAGTCGCGAGCAGTGTTAGCACTCTCGTCGCTCTACGCACCGCTTTGCTCTCCGTGCGCTAAACTTGTCCCCACTGTGCTAGCTAGTTAGCTGACATAGTAAATATTAGCTAGCCAAGCTAGTTTTGCTTACTGTTGATTGCTAAAATGGCCACCATGGAGAAACTGATGAAGGCCTTTGAGTCTCTGAAGTCATTCCAGCAACAACAGGGACCACCAACCGCAGAGGAGCTTGTCCAGAGGCAGTAAGTAGGCTTTAGTGTAACGGTAATTGCATAACGAACTAACAGGCGCTGGGCTGGACAGGTAGCTTAGCTCGCTAGCTAACGGTAGCGCCTCTCAGGTAAGCAAGGTTTAATAGTTAGCTTGAAGCTAGTTTAGGCTAACATGCAAGCTAGCAGCCAGAGTCTAAGCTGTTATTTAAGCTTCTCTGCTATTTTAGACCTGCTTCTTGCCAGACATTGCAGCTACGCTTAGCGAGGTTTCTTCCCTTGATATTCGTGTTATCTGAGTGTTAGCTAGGCAGGTTTGTAGGGTCAGACTAGCTGAACGATAGCCGACATAGAGGACGTTTGCCAGTTGATGCCCACGCACCTGCAAAAGGGGTCAGGGACCAGTTAAACGGTTCAGTTTGTGCTTAATAAGTTGATCTCAGCTGAGGCATTCTGTTTGAAAAGCCACGTTAGCAATTTTAGCCTAACATTGTGTAGTTCATTACTGAAAAGGTCAGATATTATAACTATTATTACCGATGACTAGGTGCATTAATTGCCATATAATGCACCTGGACTGACGTCATTTACCCCTTCCCGATCCGTGGAGCAAGTGGTATAGTATGCCTTGTTTTTGTTTTGCCCCTGCTCCACAAACACGCTTCTTCATTCAAGGAACAATTGCCAGACACCTGGAGTAATGACTGTACCACCTTCTAAGATGTATAATTCAGTCCCGTTAATCTTGCCCGGGGGATCTGTCGTGTTATGACTATGAATTGTCATGATGCTACATAGCATTGAAGTGGTTAGATGCTTGTGCAGCACCCACAGACTCAACAGGCGTATCTGCCAGTCCAGAAAATGTTCACCTGTTCTCAGCAATACACTATAGCTAGACAGTTTTCTCTAATGTCATAAATAAGTATGTGATCTACCTTGCTTTTGTTGTATGAAATTGGTATCAATATCTATTCCATGCAACAGCTCACAGCAATTATCTAGAGTAGTGTTAGATCTGTAAACTAAATGTGTTTAAGTTTGGAGAGCCAATAAGGGCTTAGCTTAGGGGAAAGCCAGCTCTCTTCCATCACGCATTGAGCTTCTGCTGTCAGTGGAAAGCAGCTGTGGTGCCAAAGCTGCAGCAGACTGGCTCTTAGAAGATTATCATTCCTTTGTCAGTGTGACAGTGCAGCAAGTCAAGATCAAGTCAGACAAAATTTTATTTGACAGGTACTGTGTTATGATCACATGTGATCACTACAGTGGCAGGCCTGGCTCGTCTCTTAAAAGTGATTTTCAAAAACATTTAATGTTGTATTTGTATAATGGCTGTCGTGTTGAAATGGTTTGCACAAGGAGGTTACTATTCTTGATCAATATATATAACCACTGATAACATTGTTAACATTATTTGTACACAATGTGAAAGCACAACTACTTTAAACCTATACCTAGCATCGCTCCTCCTATTCTGCATCATTTGCAGTATTATGTATCTCATGGAAGTAAATGCATGAATATACTGTTAGATAATGTAGTGATGCCATAACCATGAATTTTGATGCTTTGTCTCTTTATGTGTTCCCTTAGTAATTTTCAAAAACCCGCTTTACCCAACATTATTGACAGGGTTCATGCTGCTGCTGCCATTTCACTTTGATAAATGATTTATGGTTAGATGTGGAGTGAATAGGTCTGAAATTGTGGTCTTGTGCGTTTCCACTTTTAAGTGTTTTGACACTTAAAGGCATTTGAAATGGACTTTTCTCACTTAAATCAAGGAACACTGCTGGATTAGCTTGATTTTTAAATGTACGTCGTGATTCTTGTTATGTTCTCATGTATCTCTTTAGTGTTCTGTAGTGAGTAGTGTGCTGCAGTGTTTTATTGGATGACACTGACTTCTTATATTCAGTATTCCATTCATTGTGCCGTTTGGCTGTTAGCAAGAGATTTAATTAAGATGTAATGATTTCCAGCAGTTGACAAAGGCACTGAATCAGACTGAACCCTTCTCTTCTATCCTTCTCTCTCCGAGAGAGCTCTTCTTTAACTGCCTCCTGCTTTCTGTCCCCTCCCCTCATGCTCCCCATATTTTTTCTTTCACAGGAAAAAGGAACAGGCTACCACAAAGAAGGACAGGGTGACCCACTGCCTGACAATATGTGAAAACATTGTGGCTCAGTCTCTAAGGTAGGCCTTGTTAATTTAACTAAAAAATTTTTTTTCCAATCATATTTTATGACTAACTAAATTGTGTGGTCAAAACTTACCTAAATTAAATAATTGCCAGTTTGGTTTAGTTAAGAGGGAAGAACAGCAGGGATGCTGATCTCCAGTTCAGAACTAGTCATGACCATAATCATCAATGATTTTCCACTTAAAACTCATCCTATCACACGAACATCTAGCAACAGATCTGTGTACGAGGTGTGAGTCGTGTGTGCGTGTGAGAGAGGGAAAGGCATTTAAATTAAATACAGCTGAATGGAAGACATTTGTGTGGGCATGTTTATTTGAGCGTTGGGTTTGTGAGCAGTAGAGAAAACTGTTAATGACACACACAAACAATGTCTGTTGAAAATTAAATATGTATGTGTGTAAGGATGTTTACCTGATATTTGTTCTCTATGGTACTTTGAACAGAACATCTCCAGAGTTTCAGAAACTGCTGGGCATCGCCATGGAGATGTTCCTGCTCTGCAGTGATGACAGCGAATCAGATGTCCGAATGGTAGCCGATGAGTGCCTGAACAAAATTATCAAAGTAAGCAGGAAGCAATAAACTTTCAGCCAGGCTCCCTTCAACCTCCTCCCTCACTTTTACTTAAAAATAGGACAGTAAATTGATCATAAGTAAATTTGTTGTTGGTGCCCACTGAGGACATAGTACACTTAAAGAATAATGACCCTTCCCTTGATTTGGGTTTTCATGATGTGAATTTAAAAAGACTAAATGTAATTATCAAAATTTGCACCAAACCATTATTTCTGTTTTTAAATTTATCTTTAGGCGCTGATGGACTCCAACCTGCCTCGACTGCAGTTGGAGCTGTATAAAGAAATTAAAAAGGTAATAAGATATGTGTTTTGTGTTGAGCCACTTTTTGTGCAACAGCATTATTCTCACAGACTTACAGTTTGTTTCATGTGAAGTGCAATTGATGTCATTCCTATAAGATATTAGTGTGATTATAAAAATGGTGATAAAAAGCTTGTGGTGATGTTAATGAGTGTTTTTGTGCCTCTGTAGAACGGTGCCTCTCGGAGTCTGAGGGCAGCTTTGTGGAGGTTTGCTGAGCTTGCCCACCTCATCAGACCACAGAAATGCAGGTATGAGCACAAATGCCTGAAAACGGCTTTTTATCTCATTTATATGGCAACAATATTTAAATTACAGTATGCCAAAGGCAAGGGGGATCCTACCGGGGGGACAGCAAATTTTGGTGTAAATTTACTGTGATTTCAAATGTTCAAATATGGGTGCCACGTTATTAAAGTTAACTGTGTTTTCTTGATTATTTTCGTCAGATTTTAAGTTGGAGGAAGCAACATCACTGTCTAACCCAGCTTTTAATTTTTGTTTTGTTCTGCATTGTTTCCCCTCTCTCCATCTCCACCCTGTGGTGCAGACCCTACCTGGTCAACCTGTTGCCATGCCTCACCAGAATCACCAAGCGGCAGGAGGAGACAGTGCAGGAGACTCTGGCTGCAGCAATGCCTAAGATTATGGCAGCTCTGGGACACTTTGCCAATGATGGCGAGATCAAGGTATCTAAACAGAGTGGAAGCAATGGAAACAACGTCAAGGGAATTAAATTTGGGCTCAGATAATTGTTGTTTTTATAAAAATTGTTTTTCTTCAAAGTTTGTCTTTAGGAAATTGGTGTTTCCTCTCTGCTCCAGTCTATCAAACACACGCTTGACTTAGTTTACCTCAAAGCCATTTTATACTAGCTGAAATTAAATCATGTTCCTAAGGCTTCCTGACGTCACAAGTACAGTGGGGTCCAAAAGTCTGAGACTGTATATGTATTCCTCATGTCAGCTTTGAAGGACTGTTCCTTTCCAATCAAACAAAAACAATAAAATAATTACTGCCAAAAGACAAAATACAGGCTACAACACACCACTTCGTACACGCCAAGACTGAAGAAAGTGGACACCACTAACGTGGATATCTGTACATCCTTTAAGTGTGTTTTCATCGTAATCTAACCACATATGTCCCAGGTGCTGCTGAAGTCTTTCGTGGCCAACCTGAAGTCCAGTTCCCCGACCATCAGACGAACAGCAGCAAGTTCGGCGGTCAGTGTGTGCCAACACTCCAGACGCACCAGCTACTTCTACACCTGGCTCCTTAATGTGCTGCTGGGTAGGACACACAAAAGCCCCCCCCCCCTTCTTGCCTTCCAACTTTTTATTTGACAGTGAAGCTGATTTCAGGTAATTGTTAGGAGCCAGTTTGGTACAGACTGTTTTCAGTTACAGTACCCAGGTGACAGATATTCAGATTGGAAAGAGAAAGACAAAGTCTGACCTTTTGTCCTTTTCCAGGACTGTTGCTTCCAGTGGACGAGGAGCACCCCAGCCACCTAATTCTGGGGGTGCTGTTAACTCTTCGCTACCTGATGCCTCTGCTGCAGCAGCAAGTCAACACCACCAGCCTCAAAGGAAGTTTTGGAGTCATGAGGAAGGAGGCTGACGTACAGCCAACACCTGAACAGCTGCTACAGGTAAGGAGAACAAGGTGATGTTGTGTGTGTGTGTGTGTGTGTGTGTGTGTGTGTGAGTCAGAAGTTATTCCTACATTTTGGCTCACTTTTCTGTGTGTGTCTCAAGGTGTACGAGCTCACGCTACACTACACACAGCACTGGGATCACAATGTGGTCACAGCTGCTCTGGAGCTCCTGCAGCAGATGTTCAGGACTCCACCGCCAGAGCTTCTGCACATGCTCATCACTGCCGGCAGCATTCCACATGCCACCGTGTTTCGCCAGGACACTGAGAGCCGCGCACGCTCCGGCAGCATCCTCGAGCTCATCGGTAAACTTGGGACAGTGTTCATAAATTTCATTATCCCTCTTGAACAATGCTGGCCCTGCAGTGACATACAGTACATGCTCTAGTCACCTGGGAATTGGGACGTAAATGTATTTGCTTCAGGTTAATTCATTAACTCGTACTGACTTTGCCAGGACATCACACAAACTGCGTTGGTGCTCCTCTCTAGTTTCTGCTTTGGTCTGTGTTTGTGGCCATTTTCTTTGCTTGCTAACTGGATCCCTGTTGCCTCGAACTAATTGTTTCTGTTTCCTATGAGTCCTTCTGAGCTTTTGCTGCTTTTCTCTTCCTCACCTCCTGTTTCTACTTCCTGTTTTCCTGCCATTTGCAGCGGGGGGAGGGTCTTCCTGCAGTCCACTCCTTCTCAGGAAACAGAGAGGTGACTAGTCTATTTATCTCCTCTGCTCACCTCTACCCTCTTACTGAAGTTCCAGTCAGGGCTTTGGCAAATTTACCTTTTACTGGGTCACTTAATGCAGTAGATTTTCCTCTTAATTCTTGATAATAGTATTTGAATTTTAATGTAAATGTCCAATAAAACATTTCCAATGATAAATCAAGCACTTGCTGGTTATTGTTTTGAATGCACTCAGTTTGAAGTAAATTGGCCACACCCAGGGCCAATTCCTGTCCTCAGGTGGTGTTAATGCTGATATACTTTGTTGACATTAAACCTGTTTTTCAGGTAAAGTGCTTTCTGGAGAGGAGGATGGGTTGGAGGATGACCCTGAGAGGACAGAGGTGACCACTGGTGCCTTCACAGGTGAGGTATATCACCCAGGATGCATTTCAACTGGCAAATGTGGCAGTCTCACAAACTGTACTTCAGTAATTTCCCACTTGAAACCAGATGGTAATGCCCCAGTCTGAAGGAAGAAAAAAAAGGTTATTGTGTACTTCCTTCCTCCTAGCGTCAGTTGTTGGTGCAGACAGCTCCTCCACAGCCCAGGTCGACATCATAACCGAGCAGCCACGCTCGTCCCAGCATACCCTGCAGCCTGGAGACTCTGTGGACCTCAGTGCCTCCTCAGAGCAGGGCGGAGGTGGAGGCGGGACATCTGCATCAGACACTCCAGAGTCACCCAATGACAACGAGGAGGAAATGCTGAGTCGGAGCTCCAGTGGAGGTGCCAACATTACTCCTGAGACAGCTGACTACACCACACCAGAAAACGCCATGCCGGAGGGAGGACCCTTAGGAGAGGGTGGGACTCTGCTAGGCACTAATGATCGCTCCCTCCCACCCAGCGACTCCTCCCAGACCACCACAGAGGGCCCGGACTCAGCTGTCACTCCCTCAGATGTAGCAGAACTGGTCAGTGAATCGGCTTTGATTTGTTTCAGAACAGCAGCTTGAGGTTACAGCACTTTATTTTTGTGTGTGTGTGTGTACAGAGTACATAGTTCTTCTGCTTCAAATACATGTAATGCTATTATCACCTTGGGGTCTGGGACTCTGTAATGACCAAGTACCTGGTTTATGAATGATGCTACATTACACTTCATAGAATTAGGATTTGTAGAATGGACAAAGTTTCATTCAGCTTCAGTTCTGTGCAAACAGACACTAAAAACAAACCTTTCTTGAAATGTTAATTCACTGTTACATTTTATTTCACAAAATTATAAAAAAAGAAAAACAGTAATGTGGCATGTACAAAAGTTTGGGTAAGTTTGAGTCAGTCCTTAGTAAATGCACCGTTTGTCAGATATCCCTGTGTTTGTAGCAGCCAAGAGACTTTCTGGTCTTGATTTAGGGATTTTCACCCACTCTTCCTGCAGATCACTTTAAGTTCTGAGATGTTTTTAGGCTGTTGTCCACACACAGCATGTTTGAGATCCACCTAGAGCATTTCACTGATGTTCAGGACAGAGGACTGTGAGGGTTGTACCACAAGCCTCAGCTGGTGTTTCTCGAAGTAGTTCATGGTGGATTTTGCATGGAGCGACATTTGCATCCAGAATTGATATTCATGCTGATATTCAGTGGAATCCACTCTTCTCCCTATCCGTGCAATATTTATTTATTTATTTATTTATTTATTTATTTATTTATTTATTTTTAAATTATTTTTTTGGGCTTTTTATGCCTTTTATAATAGCTTAGTGGAGACTGACAGGAAAGGGGGTAGAGAGAGGGGAATGACATGCAGGAAAGAGTCGGACCGGTCGAGAGTTGAACCGGTGACTGCCTGCTAAGAGCGTCTGGTGCTCAACATGGTACACGCTCTAACCACTTGACTACCGGGCCGCCCCTTCCTTGCAATATTTAATGTGCCACTGGCTGCCACACCACCCCAAAGTAGAATATTTCCACCCAAATCTTAACAGTTGACAAATGTGCACAGGCCACATTTACTGTTTAATTTTTTTTGTTCATGATATAAAAACTAACAGTGCATTAACATTTGAAGAACAGCTCATTTTTAATGTCTGTTTGCTGGAGAGGTTGTTTCACTCCAAAAGTAACAAAACATATAGTTTGCCCAGGGTTGCCCAAACCTTTGCATTGAACTATATATTATCAGGCATGTTTTAGCCTGATAACCACACTATGAATAGTCTTCACTGCCAGCCATTTGCCAAAGCAAAGTTTATCTTCCAGATAGCCACTGGCTTCACTTCGTGCAGTTCAGTTTAAAGAAATTGCTTAGTGGTGGTGATACATTTTCAGATGGTCAATACAATCTTTAAGATGACATCAACTCAGTGAGGACTCTTGGGTAAAACTTGTATCGAGCTGGTGATTATCAAACTAACTAACTGAGTGACTGACTGGGCTCAACCACATCACTCATTAAATACACTGCCTTTGGGTTGTGATGTAGTGTCATGGCTCGTTTTCTCTGAAGCTTAAAAAGTCTGATACTACATTTCATCACAATTGCAATATCATCGCAATATTTTCTGCTGATGTTAGCAGACATCCTTTTTATGACAGACTCCTCCATTATGAAAGGCTGTGTGATACTGTAAACAGGGTCTATTGTGTTTGTAGTTTGCCAGTTTAAAATTGTTATCAGAATACTTATGTTAGTACATATTGTAACGACTATAACAAACTTTTAATAGTGACAACTCCCCATTCTGGTTAAAGCCTCGTCCCACAGGCTCGCTATAGCACAAAGTCTTAAGAGAGTGGTTGACAGTTATTTTTGAAATATTGGTTTTTGTATTTCATGGAGTAAAACTTGCAAACTCTAATCTGACCTAGACAGTATTTTACAAAATTGTCACATCTGCTCCTCATAACACATTCAACAAAATGTGATGTCACACCCTAGATTAAATCTGTCAAGTTTTTGGGAGGCAGGTCATGTTAACCTGCAACCCTCTGGAGACAGTTTGTTGTGAGATTGTCCATTCTAACAGTTCTACCTCTATGATCTTGCCCCCCTCACCTTTATCCCTCTCCCCACTCCGCCGCAGTCGCGCACTCCATTGCCGCGGGTGATTGAGCCGTCCCCACCCTCGCCAACTTCCACCGAGGGTCCCGATGCCACAGACAGTGACTCTTCTGTCTACACTGCTTCCTCTTCGTCGTCTTCTTTCTCTTTCTCCTCCTCTTCTTCCTTCTATGCCACCTCCTCCTCTAGCACTAGTGACAAGGTCAGCCAATTGGACAGAGTGAAAACGAGTGGGAGGGGCTTGCTTGTCTGGAAAGTCTTGGCTTTCTTCAGTCTTTCTCCTTTCGCTCACTTGTTCGTCACAACCCATGCACAGAATTTTTTCCTGCTTATGGCTACTTTCCCCCTTTGTACTGTCACTGACAATACATTGTGCCCCTTGTTTTCCTTGTTTCCAGTCATTTTTCCCCCAAAAATGAGATGCCTTTGAAAGACCTTTGTAAAAACAAGCAACCCCGATAACCCATGTTTACTGGCTTGCCGTGAAGTTCAAAACTAGAAGCATGAAGGCCGTCTGTTCCTTAATTGTTTTCCCTCTACCCTTTCGAGAGGCTGTGATGGGCTTTTGTTCCAGTGGAAGCAAAACCAGGAGAAAAAATACAATGTATTTCAAATTCCTCAATAGTACGTCATCGATGCACCTTCCCAGAAAGAAGTCTTCTTGCCAAACTAGTTGTAAAAGGTCATGCAGATGACATAAAAATCGTGTGTATTTAAAGTGGTCTATCTGAAAATAAAAAGTAAAAATAATACCTGCCTGATCTCGTGGAAATTCATTTCAGAGTCAAATAGTTTGGTTCAAAAGCTTGCTCTTCCTCTGGCGGATTGTGGAAACCAGAATTGAAGAGTTCTCAAGCCTGTGCTGCTTTTCTCCTGTATGCAGTTGATTTGCTGTAAATTGTGTCAGACCCAAGCATGATTCATGAGAGTTTTAACAGGGGAGCAGTTGTTTGACTTCCAGTTTTAGCCATTTGTTGTGCTGTGTCTTTGTCCTCAACCCAGCAAATCTAACTCCTTGACTCGAAAACTCTTTAAGTGTCCTTTGCATGCGATTGCATTTTAAACTGAAACAGATTTCATTTAGTGTATTTGCAAAGCTGAGTTTAGTTCCCTTCTGGAGATGTGTGTTTTGTGTCTGTGCATAAGGTGCTGGATGGCAGTGAGAGTCAGTACTCTGGGATGCAGATTGGAACACTACAGGATGAAGAAGATGAAGGAGCAGCACCGTCCTCCCAAGAAGAACCACCAGAACCGTTCCTGCAGTCGGCACTGGGTATGTCTATGTACAAAGATACACACAGAGAGGCTCTGCTCATTGATGTGAAGCCTTGATCATGGTTATTGTTTCTGTGTTTGTGTGCAGCTCTGAGCAAGCCTCACCTGTTTGAAGGCCGAGGTCACAACCGGCAGGGTTCAGACAGCAGTGTGGACCGCTTCATACCAAAGGACGAACCTGCTGAACCCGAACCTGACAACAAGGTAAAGACACACCCACGCAAAAAACCTCAGTGCCATTGTTTCACAGTGGAAGTTAAGGTCATAGAAGGAAAACCACTCATTCTCCTGCGTTTGATTATGTTTCTCCTCTGCCTGCATCTTAGCCATCACGGATAAAAGGTTCTATTGGACATTATACAGACCAGGGGAAGGAGCCACTGGTGCACTGTGTTCGGCTTCTTGCTGCTTCCTTCCTGCTGACAGGACAAAAGAATGGTGAGTGCTTATAAAACTGTCTAACTGTCAAATGCAGGCTCTATCTTTATAAAGCCATTTGAGAGTTGTTTGACTTCCAGTTTTGCTGTGGTCAAAGCTGTATGAAGAATGAACTTGAACTTAGAGTAGAGGTGGGGATACGACTTGGAATCAGTATCACGGTTAGGGTTGTGCCTTGGATGATGATCTCCATGATCGATGATCATCAGTGCCAATGCTGATTGCTTCTGCCTTTGCTGATGTCAAGATGATATTTTGTTTGTTTTCCCCTTAATGTATTAACTTATTATTCATCATTATTTCTGGTATTAAGCTTTGCCCTGCCATTGTTTCACAAAACAACAGACACAGCATTGTTTCTAGGTGGAGCTACTGGGTTTGAGGCTCAGTGTTTGGTCTCATGTCATTCATGAGCAAGATTAAGTCGATGACATGTTCTAAATATCAGTTTTGGTACTTTTTCAATGAACTACCCACCCCTATCCTGCTTAAGTTCATAAGGACAGCCACTTGGTTGTCTGCTAATGTCTCTTCTCTGTTTCTCAAGGTCTGATCCCTGACAAGGAGGTGCGAGTGAGTGTGAAGGCCCTGGCGGTCAGCTGTGTTGGTGCAGCAGCAGCACTACATCCTGAAGCCTTCTTTAATTCCCTCTACCTGGAGCCGCTGGACGGCATTCCAGCAGAAGGTAGGAGCAACAAAATATGAACACAATCTTATTTAGATGATGCAGTTAGTATTAAAACAATGCAGCCTAAATCAGGGGTGTGCTTTATGGTCAGAGTTAATAATTATTAATAAGTATTACAATAATCATCACAGTATTAAGTCAGCATTTCAATTAAGTTCATCTCACTGAGTCAGAAAATCCACATTCACACATCCAGGGCAAAAAATGTCCTTTTATAGGCAGGGTGTTTATAGACAAGGGTGTTTTCACTCATTAGCTGATCTCTGCTCAGGGTGAAGGTGGGCAGAGCAGGAAACAAGATGACACTGAACTAGTAAACTAGCAGCAGAGAGGGTTGATGTCAATTAAGCACAGTGGCCGCGTTCAGACTGCCAGCCAAAATCCGATTTTTAGCCCATCCAGATTGGAACTGGATGGCTCTTTTGAAGTCTGAACAGTCACAAATCACATGAAATCAGATTTTTGGAAACCAGATCGAAACCACCTTCGGGAGGTAGTTTCAGATCGCATTTGGACAGAAGAAGTAGATTCTACTTCTTTTAATGCCGCGATCGTATTGGGCACTCCTGGTCTAGTGCGTCTGAGATGTTCTGCACCTCGACTGGACAGTGATAAGGCCAATATACTGAGGTGACCTGACTCCATCATGTTTGTTGTTGTTGTTGTTGTTGTTGTTGTCGTCGTCGCTGTCACAATTATATGACGTCAGACGCTCCGTTACTACAGCAACCTGTCAGATCAGTCAATAATGCGGCACAGTCTGAACAGAGCCATATCCAATTTGGACACTAAAAACAGTGTGGACAGTCAGCCCTAAAAATCGGATTTGAGTAGGAATCTGATTTGAATCAGATTCGCCTGCAGTCTGAACGCGGCCAGTGTGTACACACCTAGCCCTGAGAAGAGCTCTAATCAGGTAATAAGTGAAAACACCTGTGTGGGTGGAAAATGAGCTCTCACACTGTGACACGAGGCCCATTTGACTTTATGCTGAACTGTGCAGCTCTGACTTATCATGGGCTTAAAACGAGGCATGCAAGTTAGAAATGTTGTCGGACTTTTGTCAGTGCTGCAGAACGTCACCATGTCACATGACATTCAAGCCTCATGGGAACGACCTCTGTCACCAGCTCCATGTTGACCATCAAGTTAGTCAAACAGAAGCAGCTATTATTTTAGACGTGAGAATTGTGCACCATGAGAATTTGCCATGACGTTGTCATATGGATAAGATGATATACTGAAGTCTGAGATTGAAAGTAGCTGTAAGTACTTAAGATTTGGAAACTGTCTGTCCACCAAGAACCAAACACTGTGGTTGAAATTCAGTTTGTACCTGTGAATTAATACAGGTAAAAACTGCTTTTCTTTTTTTTCATACCATACTGTTTGTTTTGCTCGCTAATGCTTGTAAATGTGGATTTTTTTTGTTTTAATTGATCTTCCATCACGAGTAATTTCCAGTGTTTTAATGGGACACAGTAAGCCTGATTCACAGCAGATGTTTGACTTGTAGGTATTTGTAAACTTTGGTATTAGTAATAATGCTCTCCTTCTTTTCTCTGTCCCCCTGCAGAGCAGCAGTATATCAGTGACGTGCTGGGTTTCATTGACCATGGGGACCCCCAGATCAGAGGGGCCACAGCCATCCTTTGTGGAGCCATCATGCAGGCTGCACTTACCAAAACACGTTACAACATACACACCTGGCTGGCCAGTTTGCAGAGCGCAACAGGTGTGTGTGTGTGTGTGTGTGTGTGTGTGTGTGTGTGTGTGTGTGTGTGTGTGTGTGTGTGTGTGTGTGTGTGTCTGTCTTGGTCCTGACATGATGAAAGCCTGGGTTGTATTTAATGGTCCTCCTCTCACCTGTCTCTCCTGTCCAGGTAACCCTCTGTCCCTGGTGGATTTGGTGCCTTTGCTCCAGAAAACTCTCAAAGACGAGTCCTCTGTCACCTGCAAGATGGCTTGCTTTGCAGTGAGGGTAAGACACATCTGCATGAGTGTAATGTGTGTGTTTGTTTGTGTTTGAGTCTTACCATTTGTGTAACGTGTTTCAGCACTGTATCATGACGGTGTGCAGCAGTACACTGAGTGAGCTGGGCTTGCAGTTGGTGATAGACCTGCTGGCTCTGAGGGACTTATCCTATTGGCTCGTTCGCACTGAGCTCTTGGAGACCCTGGCTGAGATGGACTTCCGGTAGGATATGTTTTTATCCTTTTTTTTTCCTATTGGAACTTGCTTAAGCTGTTGTGAATACACTGAGCACTTTCAATATCACGATATGCTACACAATGTCTTTTAGTCGCACATATTAATATTTAGATAAAAATGCAACATGACTCAACTTCAGCAGAAACTAACCATTGTAATTTGTTACCTGTGATTGCCTTTTAAAGACTGGCTCATTCCTGTGTTTTAGATTACTGAATTTCCTGGAGAGGAAAACAGAGACTTTGCACAAAGGAGATCATCACTACACTGGGGTAAGTTTGTCAGTCTGCCCTCCATATATTCTTTGCTGTGCAAAATGCATGTCTCAATGTTTTAGATACACAAACATGCATGCAGGATGTATTGTTTCCAGTTTGAGTTGGCTCGACTGTGATCCCTAATTTGTCCATATTCTTCTCCATGTAGCGGCTGCGTCTGCAGGACAGGATCCTGAATGATGTCTTCATCCGTCTGTTGGGAGATGATGATCCAAGAGTGCGGCACGTGGCTGCCTCTGCTGTCAGCAGGTACACTATCTTTTCTCACATGATGTGTTGTCGGTGACAAGCATGTTTTTATATTTTAAAGAGTATTTCTCTGAAGTAGCTTTTTCTTTCCTCTCCTTTCTGAATCTCTACTAATCCTTCCCTCATGTCTCTGTGTCCATCTCTTCACCAGACTGGTTCCCAGGTTGTTCTATGATTGTGACCAGGGCCAGGTGGACCCAGTGGTGGCTATTGCCCGAGATCAGAGTTCAGTTTACCTGCAGCTGCTCATGCATGAGACACAACCCCCCTCCCAGTTCACTGTTACCACAATCACAAGGTACACACATACAAACCAGCACGGAATACCTCAGTAACACTGTGGGGGAATTTCTTTAAGCCAGATCAAACATTCACGGGGACTCAAGAATGAACTGTTAAGATTTCAGTGGTCCAAGATCGAAAGGTTGAGGGCACTGTGACCTCACAAAACACATTTTTAGCTATCTCTACAATCAGGCATGTGTACTGCAACTGGACTGGTTTGTGGAGGAATACAACCACAAGGCAGTAATATTAGTTTTTTATATTTAAATTTTTTTTTCAGAAGTTTAAGTGGTTCAGTTACACAAATCATGATGAAATCACAGCACTGTCCTTAAAGGAACTGATCTCTCTTCTCTGGCAGGACATACAGAGGCTTCAACCTTTCCAACATTGTGTCTGATGTCACGTTGGAGAACAATTTGTCCCGAGTTGTTACCGCCGTCTCCCATGCTTTCACCTCCTCTACCTCCAGAGCTCTAACTGTAAGCTTCCATACACATGCATACCAAGCTTGATCCTTTGTTCCCTGCTCTTTTAATTGTTTCTGGTGTTTTGCATTTGTATTTTCCTAACTTGTTTAAATACCCTACCTGTGTCTCTGCAGTTTGGCTGCTGTGAGGCCCTGTGCCTCTTGGCTTCAAATTTTCCAGTGTGCACTTGGAGCACAGGCTGGCACTGTGGCTATATTAGCTCCAGTAGCAGCTTTTCTTCCCGCTCTAGTCTCAACCGCAGCAGGGGCAGGACCCTCAGGTTTGTGTACCATCTCTCCTTCATGAATTCATTCTTGTCCATTACATTTAATGACATTCTTGTTGCATAATATGCCACACAACACATACGCTTTCTCTACATTTCAGTTATACTTCTATATACACACCCTTACTGTCCTTTCTTCCTCCAGTGTGTCCCAGCCCAGCAGTGCCTCAGGCTCTTTAACCACCTCCTCATCTGCACCAGACACTGAGCGGAGGACTCTGACAGTGGGGATGGCCAACATGGTCCTCTCCTTACTCTCCTCTGCCTGGTTTCCACTGGATCTTTCTGCACATCAGGATGCACTTTTGCTTTCTGGCAATCTACTTGCCGGTGGGTACTGTGCTTATAAGTTTCACTATGTTGTTCATGTAGCTTGTAATTATACTGTATTTACAAGCAAATTACCTCTCCTCTGCTCTCAGGGAAAATCAGTAACCCATCATTGGTTAACCTGTCTCATAATCACGTTTGCAGCTGTGGCTCCTAAATGCATGCGCAACCCATGGGCTGGAGATGAGGAAGGCAGCAGTGGGAGCACAAACACCAGTGGAGGTCCAAACAAGATGGAGGAACCTTGGGCAGCGCTGTCAGAGCGCTCCCTGGTGGCCATAGTGGAGCAGCTCTTCTCCCACTTACTCAAGGTCCTCAACATCTGTGCCCATGTGCTGGATGACACACCCCCAGGACCAGCAGTTAAGGTAATACTGAGAGGAGAGATTGGTATTTGGTTTGATGGCTCATTGTCAAACCAATATATATTGAGTTCAGTTTGTTTACCCTTTTTAGGCCACCCTCCCCTCCCTGAGCAACACACCCTCCCTGAGTCCCATCCGCAGGAAAGGGAAGGAGAAGGAGACTGCTGAGCCCAGTGCTGCCCCCATGAGCCCGAAGAAAAGTAATGAGGTCAACACAGGTACATATGCACCTCACCATCCGCTAATGCAGGAACAGATCATCTGTGTCAGTGAATATTTAATAAGTTGTCACTGTGCTTTTTGTGAGCAGGTGTGCAACTGTTATTTATTATCACTCTTGCATCTCTGTAAACAATTACTTTATATAGAGATACAATGTGTTCTTGAAGAAATTATAATAAGAAATCACACTTGGCAGCTGTGTCTTGATACATTAGGTAGACACCCTTGCATACCCCTTTAATGAATAGCTCGATTTAAAAGGTTAAAGCCATAAGTGCTAGATTTATCGGACAGGTCTTTTCTAAATTTTTTTTTCTTCTACACAGGCAGGCCAGCAGACAGCACAGGGTCAGCAGCCCTAAACAAATCAACAACTATTGGTAGCTTCTATCACCTGCCGCCCTACCTCAAGCTCTACGATGTCCTCAAAGCTACACATGCCAACTACAAGGTCAGGACATTCATCTGTTGTTAAACCATGTCGTCACATAACAGAAAAGTGCTTTTTGTAGCCTAAAGAGAGCTGGTGTGTATATTTTTCTCTCAGGTGACACTGGATCTCCACAATAGCCAGGAGAAGTTTGGAGGTTTCCTTCGTTCCACTTTAGATGTTCTGTCTCAGCTGCTGGAGCTGGCCACACTACACGACATCAGCAAGGTGAAGATGATATGATCAACTCTATTGGATGTTTTCACAGTGTTGATAATACTGGAACTGGAACAAGGTGGTTTTTTGGTGATTGGACTGGTTGATGAATGGGAGCAAAGGGAGTTACTTAATTTCATTAATACAAACCAATGAGCAAACACTCTACACTAATGTTTAGTGGAATCAATAGAATATAATGTGTTTTATTTTCTGTCAGTGCGTGGAGGAAATTTTGGGCTACCTCAAGTCCTGCTTCTCCCGAGAACCGACCATGGCTACAGTCTGTGTACAACAGGTCAGTAAGACATGTTTGTCTAATTATAGATGTTTGTATTGTATTTACTGTGTGTGGTAGTCTTTATGGTTCCAGCACTGAGCAGTGTGCTGCAACTGGTGCGACTCCACACAGAGTGAGGCTGGTTCCTGCCGACAGGGCCTGTAAAGGCATTGGTTTCCCTGTGCGATGGTTCCATACATCCATATATACAGAGTCACACGTAGTAATACACTAGCTGGATGTGGTCTTGCCTGTCCTTTTAGACACAACAGATTAATTGTTTGAGAAGCTGGATAGTCTGTGTTCAAGGCATTAACAATGACATGATTCTCTTTAAATTCTTATGAAAGAAAGGTTCCTCAAACAGAAATAGGAAGAATTTCTTTTTCATAAAAGAACAAATCTCAGTCAAAAAAATTCAGAAACAATAGATTAGAGGCCCTCCAGTTATTCCTCCTACAGAGTTAGTCCTCACGAAGGGACTTCCTATTCAAAACCATATTAAAAAAACATGTTGTAAAAGAAAACTTTGAAGTTAATTGATTACAAGAGGCACTGACTTGATAATATGCTCTGTTTTAGACCTTATTTCATGAAGTTTTCATGGAGTCCAAGTTAGATATGGTGCATTTTCTCTGGTAACTTAAGACGTCACTTTCTTTAGCTGTTGAAGACCCTGTTTGGCACCAACCTGGCCTCCCAGTATGAGGGTGTCCTGAGTGGACCCAGCCGTTCCCAGGGCAAGGCTCTGCGTCTTGGCTCGTCCAGCCTGCGACCAGGCCTGTACCACTACTGCTTCATGGCGCCGTACACACACTTCACCCAGGCTCTTGCTGACGCAAGTCTCCGCAACATGGTGCAGGCTGAACAGGAGCAGGACGCCTCTGGGTGAGTTGTAGCAGCGCACTGATTATACATAAAAACAGACGTTTGAAACTTGTTTGCAGGAGATTTTATATGAATATGTAGGACATGACAGATCTTTCCTTCTTTCTCCACTTCTAGGTGGTTTGATGTAATGCAAAAAGCATCCAATCAGCTGAGGTCCAATATTGCAAACGCAACACGCCACAGAGGAGACAAGGTACACTTACATGGTCCTGCTAATTTTTCAACCTTAATTTGTGCCTGTGAGCAGCTAAAGTGGCATAGGTCAAGCCATCAAATGTTGCTGAGTGAGGTGCTGCTGTTCTAAAAGCTGCTTTACTCTCTTTTTCCTCCCAGAATGCCATTCACAACCACATTCGACTGTTTGAGCCGCTGGTGATCAAAGCGTTGAAGCAGTACACGACCAGCACCTCTGTGGCCCTCCAGAGACAAGTTCTGGACCTGCTAGCCCAGCTTGTGCAGCTCAGAGTCAACTATTGCCTGCTGGACTCAGATCAGGTTAAACTCACCTTTATGCTTTTGCTTGGATTCATTTTCATTTTTTCACTTGTGGAACTTAACTCATTCAGGAAAATATTTTTTGTGTTTCAGGTGTTTATCGGCTTTGTCCTGAAACAGTTTGAGTACATTGAAGTGGGACAGTTCAGGTAAGTTTTCACCACTGAATCCTGTAAAACATCTACGTAGTATCGTGGCAATTCCAGAAATCCATATGTCTCTCAGGCCATGTTGGTTACATAATTGATTATAGTTTCCTTCTGATTACTGCATGTTGGCTCCATCCTGTGAACTGAAATGACACCTGATATACTTTTTGGACAGAGATTCGGAGGCCATCATTCCAAACATCTTTTTCTTCCTGGTGCTGTTGTCCTATGAGCGCTACCACTCCAAGCAGATAATCAGCATTCCCAAAATCATCCAGCTGTGTGACGGTATCATGGCAAGTGGCAGGAAAGCTGTCACACATGGTGAGAGGAACACAAGCAATTTGCACCGCATACAATCATTTTTATGTATTACTAAGAATGTTTTTATGTAGCCCTTAATGTCCTCTCTGGGATGACGACTCTTTAATAACTGATAAGGATGTACTTACTTTCCTCGACAGCCATCCCAGCCTTGCAGCCAATAGTTCATGACCTGTTTGTCTTGAGGGGCTCAAACAAAGCAGATGCAGGCAAAGAGCTGGATACACAGAAAGAAGTGGTCGTCTCCATGTTGCTCAGACTTGTACAGTATCATCAGGTATGCAGATGCAAAGAGGCATAGCGGGTTATTGTTGTAGTATTCTTGTCTCTTGCCTTACATGTGCCTTTCTTGTCTGTTTTTAGGTGTTGGAGATGTTCATCCTTGTGCTGCAGCAGTGTCACAAAGAGAACGAGGACAAGTGGAAGAGATTGTCCAGACAGATTGCTGATGTCATACTTCCCATGATTGCCAAGCAGCAGGTAGGAAAATGCATGCAGAGTAATACAGATGTTAGTACTGTGATAAATAGTAGTCATACATACAGTGTATGTAATGAAATGGTCTGATAACTTGAACATATTTGTATGTTGTGTCCTCACAGATGCATCTGGACTCTCCTGAGGCACTGGGAGTGTTGAACACTCTTTTTGAGACTGTAGCGCCCTCTTCTCTCAGGCCTGTAGACATGCTGCTCAAGAGCATGTTCACCATCCCAGCCACCATGGTGAGACTTTCCTCTGATACCTGAACATGCATAAACACATGGGCTGACTTTTCTTTTGCGTATCTGATGTACCTGAACACCTTGCCTGCTTTTTGTTGAGTGATTGTGATTTAAGTGTCTGACTTGAACTCAAACCTGTGCTCCTCCAGGCATCAGTAGCTACCGTCCAGCTGTGGGTGTCCGGTATCCTTGCAGTGCTCAGGGTACTCATCTCCCAGTCCACTGAGGACATTGTCCTGTCCAGGGTCCACGAGCTCTCGCTCTCCCCACATCTCCTCTCCTGCCACACAATCCGTCGCCTCCATCAGCAGAGCCCCTCCCCCAGTGACCTGCCTGCTGCTGACACACTCTGTAACCAGGAAACTAATGGTGAGGCACAAAAAGCCCCACCTGAGGAAACGTTTGCCAGGTTTGTGAGTGTTTTACTCCTACATGCTTTTATTTTTTTTGCAGCCACCACTTTGCACTTTAGCATATTATGACCTTCCTTTTTCCCTTTCACTTAATGTCTCGTTCCACCTCCCTCCCTTTCTTCAGGTTCCTCCTCCAGCTGGTAGGAGTGTTGCTGGATGATATTTCTTCCCGAGAGGTGAAAGTGGACATTACAGAGCAACAACACACCTTCTATTGCCAGCAGCTCGGTACACTACTCATGTGTCTCATACATGTCTTCAAAAGTGGTGAGCATATGTCATTTTACCAAGTATGGCTCATTTATACAGCAGATATTAAGCTATACAATGAAATGTAAGATGTTTTTTTTTTTTTTTTTTTTTGTTTGTTTTGTTTTTTTTGTTTTTTTAACAATATGAAAATTCTTTCCCTTTTCTTTTTCCTTCAGGAATGTTTCGCAGGATCACAGGTGCAGCCAGCCGTCTCCTTAAAGGTGAGAGTGGCAGTGGACAGACTGGCACTGAGGCCAGCCTCTTCTACCCCTTAGAGGGTCTGAACAGCATGGTGCAGTGCCTCATCACCACCCACCCCTCCCTGGTGCTCCTCTGGTGCCAGGTCCTCCTCATCATCAACTACACCAACTACTCCTGGTGGGCTGAGGTTCACCAGACGCCCAGGTAAGATCAGTGCGAGGGACGTCATTTTAATTTTCAAAGGGATTCAGAGGGCCACATTAGACAGGAAACGAGGAAACTCTCCTCACATGGACAAGGAAAATACTTCCTTTGGTTAAGGACTCTTGGGTTGCTTCAGGTGTTTCTCATGATTTAATTGTAACACAAGAAATTGTGCAAAAACACATCATTCTATCCTCTGTTCATCAATCCTGGCTCTGTCCTTCTCTCTTTTCCTTCTGTCAGGAGACACAGCCTCTCATGCACGAAGCTGCTGAGCCCTCACTCTTCAGGGGAAGGTGAAGAGGACAAGCCGGAGTCACGGTTAGCAATGGTCAACAGAGAGATTGTACGCAGGGGAGCCCTTATCCTCTTCTGTGACTATGTGGTGAGACTCCTAACAAAGATGCGACACACACACAAAATGTTGATACTTCTGGAGTGAAGCATAAATACACAAAGATAAATTATTCCAATCTGGAAACACTAGTGACAAATGTTTTAATATGTTTAGAATGACATTTGAAACAGTAGTTAACACCATTTTACTGAGTGAGAAAATAGTCCTTTATAGACTCTAATAGACTTGCACGGCCAGAACTCATAATACCAGGGCAATAAGCATCTACCATACTGCAGTGCCCATAGCATAACACTGAATCCTCTGTGTAACAGTTTTGTAAAGTGTTTTTTGTTTTTTTGTTTTTTGTGTCAAAGCAAAAGTTTTTTTTTTTTTGTTTTTTTTTCCCCCTCACATTTTTAGTGTCAGAACCTCCATGACTCAGAGCATCTGACATGGCTGATTGTCAACCATGTGCGTGATCTCATCAACCTTTCCCATGAGCCCCCAGTGCAGGACTTCATCAGCGCTGTGCACCGCAATTCAGCTGCCAGTGGCCTCTTCATCCAGGCCATCCAGTCCCGCTGTGACAACCTCACTACTGTGAGATATAACCCGTTTTATCAGTTCATTACTGGATTAGTTATGTTTTGATTATTCTACTTTATTCTCTTTTTGTCTAGTTTGCCTTTACACTATTTAATCTCTTGACCAACCTGTTTAACATTTGTGAAATATTTGTTGACAACTATTTTCTACTTATTACTTACTGCCCTCCCTGCCTCCTATCCTCACTTTCTGCCTGCCCACCTTCTATCTCATTGTCTTCCTCCTCATGCAGCCCACCATGTTGAAGAAGACTCTGCAGTGTTTGGAGGGAATCCACCTGAGTCAGTCTGGATCCCTGCTGATGCTGTACGTGGACAAGCTGCTCGGTACACCTTTCAGGGTTCTGGCTCGCATGGTGGACACACTGGCATGTCGCAGGGTAGAGATGCTGCTGGCTGAGACACTACAGGTACAGTTAACCGTAGTTTTTCTTGCACCAGAATTTGTGTCAAACACAAATATGTAGAGCTCTCATAAGACTCATGAATACAAGTAGATAAATGTACACAAATGCAAACTTTGCATCTCTCTCTGTGAAGCTTGAATAGAAACTCCCTTAGGAATGGATGTCATATCAAATGTACTGTACTTTTATGTTGTTTATTGATCATATACTTGATTGCATTTATCCTTACACCTTATAGAACAGCATAGCCCAGCTCCCTGTGGAGGAACTGGACAGAATCCAGGAATACCTCCAGACCAGTGGGCTGGCTCAGAGGTAATACTCTCATGTACTGCAGACATTTTGAGCAATACACTATAGCTTGTAGCATTAGTCTTACCTGTGACAAGTCCTGTTTGAACTGACTTGATCAGTAGGGGTTATGTGCTGGATTTCCTGGCTGCTCAGACCAGATCAAAAGTATACCTTTTGTTTGTTGTCAGTTTTTCCTGGATAATTCACACATAAATCGTTTCTATTCAGAATCTTCAAAGCCTTTTCATCTCTGTCCAGTTGGAGGGAAAAAATAAATGTCGTCTCTCTCTGTCACAGGCATCAGAGGTTCTACTCCCTGCTGGACAGGTTCAGAGCCACTGTTGCTGACACTTGCAGCCCCACCCCTCCTGTGACATCACACCCATTGGATGGGGATCCACCCCCTGCTCCTGAATTGGTCATTGCAGATAAGGTGAGGGATTGGAGACTCAGGTCTGGACAGTCAAGCCTGGAAAATCTCACAGTCACAGAATAATCTGAAAAACATTTTGCTCAATCTCAAAAAAGGAATAACATGAAATTCTACATAAGAGATTAATAAGCATTTTTTATTTTGTTTGTAGGAGTGGTACGTGGCTCTGGTGAAGTCTCAGTGCTGTGTTCGTGGAGATGTTTCCCTCTTGGAGACGACAGAACTGCTCACCAAACTACCTCCTGCAGATCTCTTCAGTATCATGAGTTGCAAGGTGATATAGATAGAAATACAGCCTACACACATGTACATCATTGCCCAGTCAAACTTTTTTGACCCAAAAGAGCACCAATTAGAGAACAATTAGATTATTAATTCAGTTGTATTTGGTTTATCTGCACTCTGTTAGCGTTGATTTAATATGGAATGATTTTTGCTGCAGTGCTCAGATAAAACTGGAATATATTAAATTATTTCATTGTATCTAACATTAAAAAATCAAAATTTGGCTCTTGTCTTTTTCCAGGATTTCAACCTGAGTCTGCTGTGTCCGTGCCTGAGTATGGGGGTGCAGCGCTTGGCAAGGGGTCAGGGTTCACTCTTGTTGGAGACAGCCTTGCAGGTGACTCTAGAGCAACTAGCAGGGGTTACGGGGTCACTTCCTGCCCCACACCAGTCCTTCCTGCCGCCCTCTCAACCCCAGCCCTATTGGAACCAACTGGCTGATGTGTATGGTGAGAAAGGAACAGCAGTATGAGTCCGAAAAAAATGGTGGATGAAAACACATAAATCAGAGCTCTGTAGTTTTTAATTTTTATTACTGTCAGTCTGACTCATATACACGTTTTGTCACTCCTAAGGCCCATAAACTTTAGGCTTCTTGTAAGATTTTCCACTTACCGTTTTAGATGAGCCGGGTTTCTATCCCAGGGTTCTGTCACTGTGCAGAGCTCTGTCCCAGTACCTGCTGAGTGTGAGCCAACTGCCCTCTTCACTACATATTCCCTCTGACAAGGAGCACCTCATCACCACTTTCACCTGCACTGCCACTGAGGTAAAGACCATGCCCCAAACATGCTGTTTGTTAATCAGGCTGCTGAGAGCTCCGGATGAGAGAGCAACCTGATTCTTGCTTTTTGATCAACTTAATGTATTTGAGAATAGAAATCTTAAGCTGTACCAAACTGGTAATATAGTCGTGTATGATTGCTTTGCACACAGTCTTTGCATTATTTACCATGGTCTTCTTCTACGTGTGTGTGTGTGTGTGTGTGTGTGTGTGTGTGTGTGTGTGTGTGTGTGTGTGTGTGTGTGTGTGTGTGTGTGTGTGTGTGTGTGTGTGTTTCAGGTGTTGGTGTGGCGTCTGCTCCAGAATCAGTTGCCCCTTAGTGTGGACCTGCAGTGGGCTCTGTCCTGCCTGTGTCTGGCCCTGCAGCAGCCGTGCGTCTGGAACAAGCTCTCCACCGCAGAGTACACCACACACACCTGCTCCCTCATCTACTGCCTACACCTCATTATTGTTGCAGGTAACCACAGCAAATGTTTGTACATTCCCCATGATTTGTTACTCTCACATGCCATGACTGCCTTGAGACTTGAAATTTGTGTAAGTTCATTAATGATTAAAATTTTTGTCTTTACTTCCAAGTGGCTGTGAGTCCTGGTGACCAGCTGCTGCATCCAGAGAAGAGAAAGACGAAGGCAGAAAGAGATGCTGAAGGAGACCAAGTGGACTCAGCACATGCCAAACGTGAGCATTCACTTAGAAGTTCAGTAAAACTTCAGGGTTGTTAAATGTAATTCTAGTAATTTGGTGCTTTGTGCTACAATTTCACTTAATGCATTTTTGGTGTTGTGAGTACATCTCTGGTGAAAGCTTTAAGGGAAAATTCCCTCTGTTGCAGACATGTTTGAGTGGCGAGCATGTGAGATCATGGCGGAGCTGGTGGAAGGCCTGCAGAGCATCCTCGCCCTGGGTCATCATAGAAACAGTGTATTCCCCGCTTTTCTCACACCAACGTTGCGCAACATTGTCATCAGTCTATCCCGACTGCCTCTGGTCAACAGCTACACCCGAGTACCTCCACTGGTCAGTGAAAGAAATTAATTGTGTTTACAATTCAGATGCAAGATTATATTGGTATTTGTTTAAATGGTGTGTGTGTGTGTGTGTGTGTGTGTGTGTGTGTGTGTGTGTGTGTGTGTGTGTGTGTGTGTGTGTGTGTGTGTGTGTGTGTAGGTTTGGAAACTGGGCTGGTCCCCTCAGACAGGTGGAGATTTTGGCACAACGTTACCTGAGATCCCTGTGGACTTCCTGCAGGAAAAGGATGTCTTCAGAGAGTTTCTCTATCGCATCAACACACTGGGTACAGAAACAGTTTCCTAATTTTCATATTACGTTGATGCCACATTTACTTCATGAATGCCAGATTTTGTTCTTTATGTGATCTTTATGTGACTTTTTGATATTCTTGCATCTGCATGGACTATGGCTGTAATACATTTAGGCTGGAGTAGCAGGACTCAGTTTGAGGAGACCTGGGCCACTCTGCTGGGGGTGCTGGTCACTCAACCCATCACTATGGACCAGGAGGAGGAGACGCAGCAGGAGGTATACATGCAAACAGAACAATTCTCCCTCATATACCTGCTGCTGGTTGGTTAGACTCAAACAGGAACCACCTCTCCTACTTATGCACATACATAACAAGTGCAAGCATTTATTTATTTACATCATACACATGCACTGTATGTCCTGAGACCTGTGAAACACAGCCATAAGTTGTGGAAAAAGATTAATCATTTGGTCCCTGTCTCTTTATCTCCTGCACAGGGATGGAAATTGATAAGATTTGATATCGGGATATGTGAATATTACCATTAACTAAGAAATTGTAGAAAACTTAGAAATAACACTGAGCTTTAGCTCTGCTACCTGGTAATTAGTACAGTCCTCATATGCTATGGCTGCAGCTTGATTATAATTTTTTTCCCCTTTTTATACATTTTAAAATATAAAATAATATAAAACAATTTTTACACTATGGCTTGACTGAATACTCTGTTCAGATTCTGAATACTCTAATTGCCAAGTATGCCCAGCTAATTAGTATTTTGAATTCAATATTTAATCAATAGTCAGTGTCACTCCATTGCTTTGCCAGAGGCATTCAATTCCACCAGATTGAACAATTTGGAACCAGTTCTCAATCCCCATTCCTGGTCTTGCATGTCTTTCCTAGCAGTCAATTTTTTAATTTAATTTTATTTTTATTTTTTTAAACCTCTTGTCTTGTCTCTAGGAGGACTTGGAGCGTACCCAGTTGAATGTGTTAGCAGTGCAGGCCATCACCAGCCTGGTGCTGAGCGCCATGACCCTGCCTGCTGCAGGCAACCCTGCAGTCAGCTGTCTGGAACAGCAGCCCCGCAACAAGAGCCTCAAAGCCCTGGAAACACGGTAGCTATGCAACTTATTATCTGTTGACTCTGTAGCAGCCTAAAATAAACCTGTGGCAATATTTAGATTTTTTTTTTTGTGTGTGTGCCCAGGTTTGGGAGGAAACTTGCAGTGATCAGGGGTGAGGTGGAGAGAGAGATTCAGGCTCTCGTGTCAAAGCGAGACAATGTCCATACACATCACCCATACCATGCCTGGGACCCTGTGCCCTCACTGTCAGCAGCCTCTGCAGGTAACAGACAACCTACATTCACACTCATGCACTGACACCAGCACTGGTGGAATTTGTTAAAACTGAATAAATTTGTTGTTTGATTTTGTCTCAGCAGGTACGCTGATCAGCCATGAGAAGCTGCTGCTTCAGATCAACACAGAGAGGGAGATTGGCAACATGGATTACAAACTGGGACAGGTAAGAGGAGTATGAGGAAAGAAGTTGTAGATAAAAGGAAGCTTGAACAATGTGTTGGATTAAGTTGCTTCTTAATATCTATAGCTAACGTTAAATGTGTATTATACTTGGTATGTCTCTCTCCAGGTCTCCATCCACTCAGTGTGGTTGGGTAACAACATCACTCCTTTGAGGGAGGAAGAATGGGGTGAGGATGAAGAAGATGAGGCAGACACTCCAGCACCCACTTCCCCACCGATATCTCCTATAAATTCAAGGTCAGATAAATAACAGACACATTCATGTACATATTCTAGTCTCAATGCACATGCTCTGAAATAAGCATGCACACCATGACCCACCTTTTGTCCTCTGTGCTTTCAGGAAGCACCGTGCAGGTGTGGACATTCACTCATGTTCTCAGTTTCTTCTGGAGCTCTACAGCCAGTGGCTCATCCCTGGCTCCCCAAGTAACAGGAGGACTCCAACCATCCTCATAAGTGAAGTGGTGCGATCGGTGAGTTACTGCGCACACGCTCAGTATGTCTGTTCATCCAAGTCCATACACACTTGTCCACACACTTGTATACCTGCTGGCTCAGCAGATTGTGTGAAAATAATAAATTAAAAATAATGTGTAAATACTGAGGGGATTCAATAGAAACGAGATCAAGATCTAATGGGAACCTTATCCCGTACTTATGTCATGGATGACCTTACTTTGGCATATGATCTACTCTTCAGAAAAAGTAGAGATCCAACATTAAAAAGTGCAATATTTACATGTTAACTGTTAAAAATCTAGCCTGCTAACTGCAGCTGGAGACGACAGTCCTTGTTCTGCTCAAAAGCCTCGTTGTGGTTTATGTCGCAGCACATGTAGCAGCTCTCCACCTGAGCAGAACAAGAACTACCGTCACCAGCTTCTGTCTAAGATGGTGCAGTTGCAGACTATCTACAGGATGAGAGACCTGCCTGCAGGCTAGCTGATCAGCAGTGATTGAACTTTCTAATTAAAATACTTAAAGCACCTCATATGAACTAAGAATATTTATGTGAACCCAACTTCTTCTCAGCCTCTCCCCACCCTCTGCTCCCTCTTGTCATTCTCTGTAGCTGCTGGCAGTGTCGGACTTGTTCACGGAGAGGAACCAGTTTGACATGATGTTCTCCACCCTGATGGAACTGCAGAAGCTCCACCCGCCAGAGGATGAGATCCTCAATCAGTACCTGGTGCCTGCCATCTGCAAGGCTGCTGCTGTGTTGGGCATGGTGAGCAAGGCAGTGTGTGGGTTTTAGACATGACACGATGGTAGGATGTGTGTTGATTAATACAAAGTGTAACATGAACCTGTAGTCTGATATTTTGAAATATAAGTCACCTGATTGCTTATTTCCAGGACAAAGCAATAGCTGAGCCTGTGTGTCGCCTGTTGGAGACAACCCTGCGCAGCACCCACTTGCCAAGCCGCATGGGGGCACTGCATGGAGTGCTGTATGTGTTGGAGTGTGACTTGCTGGATGACACAGCCAAACAGCTCATCCCCACCGTCTCTGAATACCTCCTGTCCAACCTCAAGGCCATCGCTCAGTGAGTACCGCTCTCATTCTCCCATCTCATAAACAAATGCAGTCACTAGCTTCATTTCATCATCTAATGAGCTGGATTGATGATGAAAGAGCCTCAGGGAGCCAATATGTTAAATGTCAGTATGTGACCCCTCCCTGCAATCTAAGTGGATCTTTGAATCACTTTTTTTTTAAAATCTAGCTTAATGAGGTGGAGGAAAGGACAGTGCAGTGTAACTCTTGCCCACTAGGTGGTGCCCTTCACATTTTAAGTAAATACTTACTGGTCTTGGCTGTTTAATCTAAATTTTGTCCAGCTCACTCTGTATGTCACCTGTCTCTATTCTGCAGCTGTGTGAACTTGCATAACCAGCAACATGTGTTGGTGATGTGCGCAGTGGCCTTCTACATGATGGAGAACTACCCTCTCGATGTAGGAGCTGAGTTTATGGCTGGAGTTATACAGGTAAAGTGAAGAGGCAAAAACAATCTGTGTATCACACATTACCCTATAGAATGAAAGTAGAAATGTATTATGAAAATAAATGTCTGCCTTCCTCCGTCCTGCTCTTGCCTTCCCCTCTGTCCCTGTCTTCTAGTTGTGCGGTGTGATGGTGTCTGCCAGCGAGGACTCCACTCCCTCTGTCATCTATCACTGCGTGCTGCGTGGTTTGGAGCGCCTCCTGCTGTCGGAGCAGTTGTCACGTGTGGATGGAGAAGCGCTGGTCAAACTCAGCGTGGACCGGGTCAACATGCCGTCACCGCACAGAGCCATGGCTGCGCTCGGCCTCATGCTCACCTGCATGTACACTGGTAAGCAAGGTGCTAACATGACGTAGCCTTCATGCTGGCTAAATTACAAGAATGAACTGTAGTAGGACTGGTGCTTTTATTACTGCTGTTGTGACGCTCTTAGTCTGCTGTATACTCACCCTGACAACGAGCTAGCTGGCTAATTAACCTGCATGGACAGTAGTAGTAGTAGTAGTAGTAGTAGTAGTAGTAGTAGTAGTAGTAGTAGTAGTAGTAGTAGTAGTAGTAGTAGTAGACTGGTTTAGCATGCCTTCTCCTCACTGAGGCTGATGCAGCACTGACATTAGTTAAACTTGCAGCCGTTCAAGTTGAGCTATTGCTGTGCCACACTAAAGCTTTGTCTCTCCCTGTGCTCTCATACTTGACCCCTTCCTTCCTAACGGCATGTAAAATGTAGTGGTCTCCCAAGGTCCTGAAAGATATGTTTAACTTGCACGACCAAGATTAGAAAGAAATCTCATCTTTCAGACTCTGGGAGCTTGTAAAACCTTGGCAACGGCTCAAAATGAATGTGTAAAGTAGTAATGCATTTAATCTGCTACCAAACCCACTGTAATACTAACTCACTGGCTTACACCCTCATGTACATGCCCCTCTTGCATGCATCTGACAGTACATTCAGGAGCTCAAACCTCAACTGTTTTGACAATCAATTGTTTAATTAAAGAAGTAAAAATAGCAAAAGTTACATTTCACTCCTCAAATGTGGTGATTTTCAGTTTTGTTTTTTTTTTGTTTTTTTTAAGTCCTCTATGAAGGTAAACTGAGACAAACCAAGATATTTTAAGATGCAGTCTTAAGCTCTGGGAATTTGTGATGGATGTTTTTTGGCATCTGCAGTAGTTTTACAGACCAATGTTCAGTTGGTTCATTCAAAGAGTAATTGATCAGCAGATTAAACAATAACTGTCAAATCTAATTGTATTATGCGTGTTAACAAATCATAACTGTCTTTAGTTTGTCTCTAGAGCATGAAGTGGGACTATAACAAAGTTCCTCATGAACATGAAATTAATGTGTCCTTCCTAGATTAATCATTTTACTTTTTAATTAGCTTTTGAATGTGACTACATTTCAGTAGTACATGTGGTGAGGGGGGATACAGGCTTTTAGTAGGAAATGTATGCTTGCTTGTACCATTTTGTCACATTTGCATATCTGCTCTCTTTACACCCACTGCCAGCGATACTGATAACACCTACATGTATTCAGTCTGTACCACATCATGGCAAATACTAGTGATTAACATTCATTATCTCTCTTTATAGCATAACAGACCTTTTCAGAGCTTCAACCATTTCCTTTGACCTATAATGGCATTAAACCTGCTTGCTTCCTGCATGTATTGTAGATATATACCCTACCTCTAACCCCTACGTCGGCCCCTACTAATCTTAGCATGTTGTTCTCTTTATGCTGACGGGCTAAATAACACTAGTTTGTTGCCAAGAGCTAGCCAGCAAATTCTTTGAGTAAACTGGGGACTCTTGCAAATGCAGATCGACTTATAAGTTTCTGCCTACCGCCTCCCTATTTATGTGCTGTACAGCAATGCAAGCTGAAGCACATTAAGGTCACCGGAGTGGCTAATCTAGTATGTAATGTAGTCAGGAAACATGGCATTGAAAAAGGGCTCTAATACTTTAAACACCAGTCATTTATAGAAAACCTACTTAATGTGATTTGACTGTGGCTCCCTGAAAATCACCAATTTTCAGTTTGAGGTCAACTAAATTCTGATCTGAATGATGTGATATCAGTGTCCCTACTTCACCTCTAACCTCTCCCCCCCATTGGTTCAACCGGTTCCAACCCCCCCCTCTCGTCCTCTCAGCGGTGCTTGCGTCGGGTTCAGACGCGACAGGGGTTAGAGGTCAGGTTGACTCTGGCTCTGCCGTAGCGGAGGCAGTGGGCGTCACGGCGGGTCATGTTGGTTTCTCCTCAGGCAAGGAGAAAGCCAGCCCTGCCAGTCGCCCCACCCACTCTGACCCACAGGCCCCTGACAGCGAGTCGATCATTGTTGCCATGGAGAGGGTCTCTGTGCTCTTTGACAGGTACACACTCATTGTACATAAATTGCAGGAAATTTTACCTGAAAAATACCAAACCATACATGTGATACTCTTGTTTTGCAGCTTTCTTCTTTCACCTTTCATTTTTTGACCTATGTGTTTGTAGAGTCCAAAAGAAGCTGCAGTTTTAATTATAAAATGCAATTTCACATATTTTGTTTCCCATCATCACTTGCTCCTCTGGGGTTTCCTGTGGGCAGGATCAGGAAGGGTTTACCCAGCGAGGCTCGGGTGGTGTCCAGGATTCTGCCCCAGTTTCTGGACGACTTCTTCCCGCCACAGGACGTCATGAACAAGGTCATTGGAGAGTTCCTGTCCAATCAGCAACCATACCCACAATTCATGGCCACTGTTGTCTACAAGGTCAGTAGCTGGACATGAGAACTTGTTTAAATATTTTGTACATTAGGCTCCCAAGTGAAAATTGGATCTGATTATTCTTGATTTATTTTTGTCAAATTCTTTGACCACAGAAAAGCTGCATTTTTCAAAACTTTGATTTTCCCCTATTACTGGTCATCTGCTTCTTGCAAGAAGCATTACAGAGAATTTCAATGAAGTCCAGTGTCAGTAAAGTTGTTACATTTGTTTTGACTACACAAGCCTACCCTTTTGTTGTCTAATCAGACAATAGGTTGTCAAGACAACATCAAGCTATAGCAAAGAAACTGGGTTCCATTTGTTGTCCAGGGATTTAACACAACCATAGTAAAATTTGTAGTGGGACACATGAAGCAGTATGATTCAAGGAGGCTTTCACTGTTACACATTATCTGTAGACAAATACATGTTAGTAATTGTAGAGTTTGGCTTTGTATAACTCATGCAGATCTTGCTGGCTGAGTCCTGTTTAGATCTAATTTTTGGGAAACGTGTACTGAAAATCTGTTTCTGCATGGTCCATTTCTTGTCTCAAATTGATTTAGAAATGGGTGGTAATTTAGCAGAAATTCAATACTTTCCACAACATCAGCCAATATGGAAAAATAAAATCAAAGGCCAACAGCAGCCCAGTGAGCACTTGCAAGTCTTGTGCTGTACATTGTACCTGAAGTGATTTCCACTCTCACCTTTATTGTTGCCAGACTACGAAATAGATTTGTAGGTAATATTCTCAATCTGTTTGTCTTTGTCTAAGCACTCGCCTTTCCCAACCCTCCCTCTACTCCGCACCCATCCCCAGGTTTTCCAGACACTCCATGCCACAGGCCAGTCGTCAATGGTGCGAGACTGGGTGCTGCTGTCCTTGTCCAACTTCACTCAGAGGACACCAGTGGCCATGGCAATGTGGAGCCTCTCCTGCTTCTTTGTCTCTGCTTCCACCTCCCAGTGGATCTCAGCCTTGTATCCTTGTATAACATACAGTAGATCTCATCAGCGGGATAATGCTTGGGTTGTTGTATTTACTAGCATAGAGGTGTAAATGTAATACAAAATGTCACTGCTCACCACGAGGTATGGTCTGTTGTCCTTAACCCCCCCCCCCTTCTCTTTACCAGACTGCCACATGTGATCAGCCGAATGGGCTCCAGCGAAGTGGTGGATGTCAACCTGTTCTGCCTGGTGGCCATGGATTTTTACCGGCACCAGATTGACGAGGAGCTGGACCGCAGGGCTTTCCAGTCTGTCTTTGAGACTGTGGCCTCACCAGGCAGCCCTTATTACCAGCTGCTAGGCTGTCTGCAGTCGATCCACCAGGATACTTCACTCTGAGGGCAACAGACTGAGATGGACATAGAGGCACAGAGAGGGGGGCCGGGGGAATGAAGCATGGGTGGATTAGGGTGAGAAATGTGGTAGGGCGTGAAATTAGATCGCCATGTATACCTCCTCCTTGAGTTGAGGTGGTGGGGAAGAACTTTTCCCACCTTTGTACTCCTTTTCACTGATCTGAATTAAGAACTACTGCAGTAACCGTAAATAATTCAGTTCTGAGCATTAAAGGAACCGAGGAGAGTTTTAGGGTGTACGTTAAATGTAAAAGGGCAGTCTCAGAATGGGAAACACCTATATGACGGACACTGGCTGAAAAAAAAAAAAAACGTTAAACTGTGGCTCTGCCTACAACCACAGCCCCTGCCCCACCCCCCAATCCCCACAGACCATTCCTCAAGACAAATGACAGCACCTTGAACACTTCCTCCCACCCAGCACCTTGATTTAATGACAAAAAATATAAAGATAAGATTAATCAACACAAAATTGGATTTGTTTATTTTCATGTGAGGACTTGCTTGAGTATTGTGATGTCAGTAAAGTAAAATAGATTTAAAAAAATATAGAAAATATTTACGATATTTAAAAGTTGCATCTATTTTCAGTGCATTTTTGTTAAAGAGTGTTAAAGGTCTGGTTAGGACACTGACAATGGGCTGACACAAAGGGTCAGCAATTCCTGCTTAATGTTGTCAATAATATTTATGTTACTTGTGGTCATTCTGACACAGTAGTTAAATGTTATGTGTAAGAATGATCACTAATAGCATAGTAATTTCTTTTCATGGTGAGAAGCAGGAGATGGGTGTTGCACTGCAGAAAGGGCAACTTGTTTGCACCCATTTCAACAAGTTACAAGTCCTGCATCTGTCCAGTGGTGTATTCTGGATGTTATAGGCAGAGGACACAGAACCAGACAGGTACATACTGAGCAGTACATAAAAAAACATCTCACTTTCTGCTGGGTCTGTCTATGTAGTTTTAACTGTTTTGAGGGCCCATAAATCTACACCTAAAAGACAAAAATACCAAAATTGTAGTGATATAATTTTTTTAACCAGTAGCAGGGGAAAGCATTTCCTCTTATGATTTTATGATATTGATTATATCTGTCTAGTCCTTTTCTTGTTTTGAATACATTCAAATCCTGTATGCTCTGTAGTGCACCTGATTGATTTCACTTATTAATTTCTGGTATATTTTTATTTTTCTTTCAATTCTCAGGATGTAAGATGTGACTATTGTAATAAGACTGGAAGTAATTTACAGTCCACTTTAAATGGAGTTACCTTTGTATCTTGTAAAAAATAATTGTAAAGTAGTATGGAAGCCATGGTGCATGAGCTGTGTAAAGATGAGAAATCTTAAATAGATACATAATGTGATGCCATTTTCTTTTCTGTCTGTCTTAACACACATGTACATGATCAGAAAATGGGAAAAATTGGTGAATCAGCAGACCACAGAATGCCGAAAGCTACAAGCTTTGTGTTTCATTGAAGACCTGACCTTGAGTTGCCTGGGAGTGTGCTGGGCGTTGTTTCTCTGTACATACACTTGCCTTAGAAAGACTGAATATATGTATGTCCTGTACACTGAAAGCTTGAAAGCATGCTTAGCATTACTGCTATTTTCTTGCATAATCCTTAATACTGTATTTCCGTGGGTTACGGTTGCCATGACTGTTGTGTGGAAGAAATGCAACACAATCCAAAGGGAGCCGTGTAACCTTAGCGACCAACAGCAGCTTTGACAAATCAAACAGAAGAGGAAGTGTAGCGAAGTGATGCCACGTGACGACGGGGGTTTTTCTGTTTTTGTTCAGCTTTAAATATTTTGTCTCAGTTTAAGATTGGTAAATATTTCATCATTCATTGTCTTTGTGCAGAATATTAAATACACCTAGCACTTAAAAACTTGAAGTTGTCCTCATGTTGATGTTAGACGCTTTCTTGATATGCAATGAGTCCTGCAGTGCGTAAAGGTAGAAACATCACAGCGATTTGTATGCTAAAATATGTTACCACTTTTCAACCTTTAAAGGCAATGTGACTGGTTTCCTTTGATCATGTTAAAATAATGTATTCACACAATAAATGACTTGTCCTTTGCAGCTGTTATTGAAATTCCAATGTGAGGCCTCTCTCAAGCAGATTAAATGAGTCTTGTTTTTTCAGAAGTCCAACAGTCTCTTTAAAGTCATTTGATTTTGTGTGGTGAGAAAAGGAGGATGACAGATAACTTATTTTTCTCTACACAACTTATGTGTAAGGAAATTATTTAAAAGTGCATGAAAAATTCTCTTCAGCTTGTCCTTTAGTATTTTCCACAGGCATAAGAGGAGCAAATGACTGAGAGGTGATCCCTGCAGGGGGTAATGCGATTACCCAGGAATCTTTTGAGGTTTTGGGAGATGGGCGTGTAGGTCATGGACAAAGGTCGTGTTTGACTGATTTAACATGCTTCCCTTTAAGGCTTTATTTTTCTTCCACTTAAAGAATGAAAGGACTCACAGGTTAATATAGTCACTGTCTTTGGTCTGATGAATTGTGGTCTGTGCCATAATCTCAACTGCCCTTTCAATCAGCATTGGCTTTAAAAGAATACCTCTATTTCCCTTTTATAAAATACAGTTTGGTGATGACTTGCCCCAATTGTGATTTATCCAGTAATTCTCAAAAGGGGATAATGGAAGAACAAAGTGTTGACTCACTTTGTTTTTTCAGTCCTCAGATCCTCCACAGCTTTTTTTTTTTTTTTTAACAATTGCCTATAAAAAGAGAGCGTGTATTTCAGTCAATTTTAGTATTTTAAAAAGATAAATCACTGAGTATGTTCTGTTGTCAAAATGAATAAATTATTTAAAGATGTTAAACTTGTGTTATGTTTTGTGATTTAATCACATGATTTCCTTCCTTCCTCTACGAGTATGATGGCAAACCAGTAGAGGGTGTTTTATGTGTTTCCAGATAATGATATTACAAACGCAGCTGCCCAGCACACAGAGGATTCACTATGTGTCTCTAACACAATCAGCCGGTGAGGTTACAACCATTAAAATGTTCTGCCACGCTCGGCCTCGTCTTCCTCTCTGCCAGAAAGAACAAGCTGACCAGCCAGCTCATATTAAGCAGACAGGCAACAAATGAAGCTGAGCTGGGCAGAAACCACTGAGAGAGAACCCACACTTTATCAACATATGCTTGTTTAAAGGTCTGTTGTATATGTGAAGCCAGGTATGAGACCTTTAACTGCAACTCGAACTAATCTTTTACATGATCAAATTATCACATTTTGTGCAATTTCCTTTTCTCAGCCAGGCTGCTATTCTCTTTTATGGACCACACAGTATGAAAACAGCTCCTCGTTTTACAGCTCCCATTAAGATGGACAGTTCATGATTAAAAGGTATTAACAGGATTACTAAGCAGCTGCCATATGGTTCATTAGGTACTGAACTTAAATCATGATAGCACAGGTATTAAGCAACTGTACAAAAACACTTCTTCTGGTTTAACTTGTTGGGGTTTATCATGTCGTCTGTATGACTTACACAACAGCACTTTACATATCATCACAGGACAAACTGACACAATCATACACATAATCACATAAAGCTGGAGAGGCAACCACTGAGCCAAAGAATCAAGAGATATCCCTTTTATATTCTTGCAAGAATCTGGATCATATCTGGGCAACTACATCTCCAGATTCTGGGGTGTTTTGTGCAGTGTACCTATATTATGTCCCAACAATGTTGTTGTCCAATGTTGTTCAATATTTTATAGCCATTATCACAATTACTCTATATTGCAAAATTCAAATCACCTTTTAAAACAAAAAGACAACAAAAAAACACAATAAATCAACAGGTGCCGCTGTAACTGGTCTTTCTAGTTTGAATGTGAAATATAGAAGTTTAAGCTACACCAACAACACTCTGCACATCAAAGATAGGTGCGTACACACTGAAAAAAAATTAGACATGCAGATGTCTCGCTTCAGTACTGTGGGTTAGTTTAGCTGACTGGCATGAAAGGCAGCTGTATGACTTTGAGGTGCCTGGTGGGGCTGCTCCCTGCTGCCTTGCGTCAGGGTCAGCACTGTTAGCTATGGTTTACTTCAGGGATCTTGACACCACTGGGATAACGGATAATTTGACCTATACGAAGTTAGTTAAAACTCTTTCCAATATATCTTTTTGTATTTTTTCAACAGTTTGAAGTCTCCCCCTCTGTACACCCCCTCCGCTGCCCACTCTAAACACACTTCCCTCCCTCCCTCCCTCCCTCCCTCTCCTCCTCCTCCTCCTCCTCCTCTTAAGGCTACTCCGCCAGATGGTGCAGCCTTTTTCTTTTGTTTACCCATCGTCCCTGAGTTTACCTAACTGACCCTAGCTACAAAACTATGGAAACTGCCCGAGCAGCATCACCGTCGGACACCGATAAGTAAGTCATTTTAAAAATTCTCCTGAATGAACCCGCCAGACCAAACCTCTTTCTCGGCACATAAAAAAAAAAACCTGCATCCACCTTTTACTTAGCTGCCCCTGCTTTACAACTCAGACCTATTTTAGCCAGATGTTGTCGTTTTTTGCTTTTTCCCGCTGCACGCTGGTTAAAGACAAATCGATACATGTACTCTGCTCCCAGCGAAACTTCTTTTCACTGTCTCAGCAACGTTAGACGGTCAAACTTACACGACAAAGTTTTGACACCTGTGGAACAGGCTACTGTTGGTTACTTTTATTTGTGATTTCTCAATCTAACTTTTGTCAATTTGTCCGCACAACGGTTCGCTGCTGAGTGACAGCTCTGACAACCAATGACAGGATATGAAAGTCTGTATATACAGTCGTTGCCATAGTTACAGACCGACATTCCAAAGATGTGGAAAACGGGGGGCGGGACTATGATTTGAGCAAGGGTGGATGCACTTTTGAACAGCAAATCACGGCAAGAAAAAGTTTTCCTAACTCTCAGGAATTGACAGTAAAAAACATGCATTTTCCAGTGTAGGGTGACAAACATACAGCCGGTAATTCCCTCCACCAGCGAACTTTATTCAACCGGTGCTAACTTTGCCAGCATGCAGAGCTAACTGAGCTAACGGTAACGCGTCAGCTAATCTCAGCTAACGTTAACATTCTCTGTACATTATCTTAGTGAATGTCAGAGGCTCTTAATGAACAAATGGTTGTTCAACACAAACGTAAACAACAAGCGACATGCATGTTTAAACTTTAAAAGTTAAATTACCCCCAAGTTACGGCTATGGTAGGCTAGGTCTGTCTAATTTTACCTGTATTCCTTCCAGGTGTGAAAACGCCTTTGGTTAGAAAGCATATTTCTCATTGGACAGAGCTGCAGTGACTCCGCCCTGCTCAGCTGCTCAGGTGCGGCTGTTTTCATGTGTGGAGTCCCTTCCAATCAATATGATTTATTAACACTAAATACTGCGCTTTACAAGAGCATAATAATAGTTTTATCTAACACTTTGGACGATTTTGTTAACATAATGAGTCGTTATGCCACCACAGAGCCCAGACAGTTTGATCAACATATGGGAAAAAAGTATGTTAGAGGCTCTGGTAGAGACAGCAAGAGCATGTTAAAGAGGTGAAAGCCCCAATGACCGACTTGCTTCTGTTCTGTTGTGCTGCAGGTAACTTGCCTGTGAACTGGAAGTGCGAGTGACACCAGGATGGGAGGGATAGCAAGACTGTGACAGAACTGAGGCCAAACTCTCACTCCCTTGCTGCATCTAGAACTGCTACTCATTTTTTCGTAGCAACTTGACAGCAGAGCTGTTTGACAAGAAGACAGACGCTGGATATGCCCTATGTTCCTGCTTGAGCAGAGCCTAGGGACATATAATGACTAATTGAAACTTACTGAATCCATGAACAATAGAAAGTTCCCTGGCACAATGTTCAGGCCAGCTGATGCATCAACCAAGAGACGCCCATGTGGTGGAAGTGGGCTGAACTTGACCCAGCCTCCCCCAGCCTCCTCCTCCATCCAGCAGGGCCGTATCCGTGCTGTGGAAGTGGCAAGAGGGAGAACAGGGTATGGCTTTACACTGTCAGGCCAAAGCCCATGTGTCCTCAGTTGCATCCTGAAAGGGAGCCCTGCGGACTATGTGGGCTTACGTTCAGGAGACTACATCCTCTCTGTCAATGACATCAATGTCTCCAAGGCGTCACATGAGGATGTGGTCAAACTGATTGGACGCTGCTCTGGTGTTTTGAAACTAGTCATTGCTGAGGGAGAACGTCACAGGCGACACCATCACCACCAACGCACTTCTGGAAGTCGCCATCACAGCAGCAATACAATGGCAGCATCTTACCTGGACTCATGCTCTAGTGATGATGAGTTGGATGGTTTCTATGACAACAGTGTTAACAACAACAATAACAGCAGGTCAGGCTGTGGAGCTCGTGGGGGTTGGTACAAACCCAAACTGGATTCTAAGCAGCATGGCATCCACAGAGCAGAGAAGGTGGTTGCGGAGCTGCAGTCTGGAGGAATTTTTAACATGATCTTTGAGAACTCCAGCCACTCCTCCAGCAGCTCGGACAAGGAGAGGCCTGTGGTTAGCTCATCTTCAAAGCCTCGTCCACTGTCTGATCCGGAGTTCCTTCCATATCGGAATTCTTCCCGTTCCCAGAGCAATCCCAACCTGCTTTCTGAGGAGGAGATGGCCCAAGTTCTGAATGACGATTCAGTCTTCCTGGAATCAGACTTCCGTCATCTCCACCTTCACCCCCATGAAGTGCAAGACGTAGATGTAGGAGATGGGGGCGACTTGGGCCTAGAGCCTGGCGAAGGCATCCTCAATGTGGGCATGATCGTTGGCTATCTGGGCTCCATTGAGCTGGCATCCACTGGGACAAGCTTGGAGAATGACAGCCTGCAAGCCATCAGAGGCAGCATGAGACGCCTCAGGGCAGAGCAAAAGATCCATTCACTGGTCCTGATGAAGGTGCGACTGAATGTTTTGTTAGCCATCAGAGTATAATAGCTTATTAATAACTTGTTAGCTATGTTTTTAATCCAGGAAAAAAAACAACAATAGCTTAATCTACACTTCAATTTCCTGGTTACCCCTTAAACTTTATCTTGTTGAGCCTCAAATAAGTCAAGATTTAATCATACAAATTCTCTTTATCAACAGATCTATTGCCCTTATCAAACAAAGAAGAAATTAATAAGATTACACCATTTCAGCAGTATAACTGTGTAACAACATGGAAACCTGTCTGTCATAATGTCATTGCTAATGTGTCAGGTAACTGTGATTGCCTCATTATTTTCCCTGGTATTAGTATTAGTAACATGCATTAATTATATCCTAACAGGTCATGCATGACAGTGTGCGTCTGTGCAGTGACAGAGGTCAGGTACTGGCCACCTACCCTGCAGAGAAACTAGCCTTCAGCGCCTGTTGTCCCGATGACCGGCGATTCTTTGGACTAGTCACGATGCAGGCCACAGACGACCATGACGATCATCACTTCAGCAACGGACGAGATGAAGAGGGCGGTTTGAGGACTTCCTGTCACGTGTTCATTGTGGACCCAGACCTCTGTCACCACCAGGTATGAAGGGAGACACAGGGACAACATACAACAGGGCAAATCATGCTTAATAGGAAATTACTCTGTTGAAATATTATGTTCGTACAGACACATACATAAACTATTCTTCTCTAATTGCAACATCATTATTATTAAGTATTGGATGGTGTAGTTTCGACTCGTTTGTCATAAAGGCTGGGGATTTCAAACACAATAAATGCAGTGGCCAAGAGGGGTTTCAGTTTTGCTCTAGGAAGTCCAGGGAACCTGAGGCTGCTTTTGAAGATGAAAAAACTGATTTCTTCAGACATTCTTAGGCACACCAAGGAAAAATAGCTGTAATAGAATAAAACAGTTAGCCATATCGGTTTAAAAGATTTGCTGGGTCTTCATCAGGGTAGAAATAATGAAAGAAAAAGGGTCTGGAATTTGAACATTTTCAGTAGTGGTGCCAAAACAATACTGTAGTTTTTAAATATAACTTATTGGGGGTTATAAACATACATTTCTTTTCCTATTTACCATACCAACCAATTCTCGACACATAGCTGCTGATATTTAATAGATACCAAATTGATGTTAAATGATGTTATTATGCTAAATGAGGAAATATCTGATTAAAGAATAAGTAAATAAGAATCTGACTAACCATTTGGTGTTAAATTACAACACAATACAATACAGTACTACGAAGCCAGCCTTACCGTCAATGTCTGACTGTCCTACAAAAGTTAATTTAGTGTCTAGTGACAGTGATGTTTATAAGAGAGAAACATATTAACAGCTATGTTTTATTTTTCTAGAAACATTTTGAACAGTTCAAATATATTTTTCTTCATGTATGTCATGGGGAAAAAGTGACATATGCTGTGTATCAGCAGATCTCTACCCACTGACTCCTATGGTGACTGTTGTTTCCTCAGGTCCATTTAGGTGTAGCCAGGAGGTTTGGCTTTGAGTGTACACCTGACCCAGATACAGGTGGCTGCCTGGAGTTCCCGCCCAGCTCTCAGCCTCTTCTCCAGTTTGTCTCCGTCCTCTACCGGGACATGGGGGACAACATTGAGGGGGTTCGGGCCCGGGCCTTCCACGACCCAGACAACGATGCTCAACAGAACCACAGCACCAGCAGCAACAGTGATAGTGGGATTGGCAACTTTTTACCAGAAGAGAAGAGCAACAGAGTGCTTTTAGTAGACCTCGGAGGTCCTCCCAATCACAACCACATCTCTGGGCCACGCCTCTGGGACAGCCCACCTTCCTCCCAGCAGGCCTGGAGCCCCACCCTTGGAGCTGCAGCCTCTCACCCACCTCCCCCTCCTCCGCCAGCTCTGAGAAATGGCCACTACCGTCACGATCCACACCTGGCTGACCTCCCTCACCCTCTCCCCTTAGCTCACCCTGATGTCCCCAGCAGGCAATCACGAGGGGTCCACCCTCACCACTACTCACCAGGGAAGCGGGGAGGAGCTGTGGGGGGAGGAGAAAAGAGAGGAGCTGGAGGAGCAGTAGGGGTGGAGCCGCAGAGGTGGCTGCCAGTCCATGTGCTCAGAGACTGGCGACAGCAGCACCACCACCACAGCCACCTCCAGGGCTTGAGCAGCGATCAGGAGTCCTACGCCGAATCCACTGACGGGTGGTCATCAGCCAACTGCAGCACCCTGCCCCCACCCATGAGTAAGATCCCGGCCGACCGCTACCGGGCCCCGCTGGCCCCCGGAGACCACCTGCCACCACCTGGAGGGAGCCAGCCTCCTCCTCCTTCACATCCCCACTCCCACACCCACCGGCTGGCTGTTCAGAAAGATGAGTGGGCTAAGAAGCTGTTTGGTGCTGGAGACAGGGAGCGAACTGGAGCAGAGAGAAGTGAAAGAGAGAAGAAACGAGGGAATACAAAGGAGGGAGAGAAAAAGGTAAAGCTAAAGCTGTGAAAGTATTTAAATTAGTCAAGAGCCTTGATTTTATTATTGGTTTTTATGCTTTTTACTTATTTAAATGATTTTGTTCACATTTTGTACCCACTCTATCTTCAAGCTTTCCATAATGCTGCATTCAGTGATGTGTTACACCGTGTCAGTTTGCGGGTTGAGGGGCTTTTGGAAGAGTTGTGTTAAAACTGACCATGATATGAGAAGCCCGGGCAGCAGGTAGAATCCCCCATCACACACCCCTGCTGTGGAAATTTACTCTGACTAGAGTGTGTCCAAGACTACAGTTTATTGAGGCTATAAATCCGTCTCTGTTCATCCCACTGCTCTCCTTCACATTTTCACCCTCTCTTTTTCAAGGCCTGGAAGTTCAGTCCTTGAATTAAGTTTCCTCTCATGCAGATGGGAAACTTTCAGGTGGTTTTCAAAACTCACCCCACAAAACTTCCCTGTGCTATACTGAATAATGCGAGCACCCCAGTTGGCTCTCTTCCTAGACTTAGTACAAGTGGATTGATGAGTTATTTATCCCCACTGCTCCAGTATCAGATCATGTATTATGCACTAGCCAGGCATCTGCCTTCACCTGAAAACCACCTGTTTCCCACCGTAATGAGAGTCAGTGCTAACAGCAGAGCAGGTATTAGACAAGTTTAGTAGTAGATGTGTAGTGTTTATAATATACTGTATGTTTCAATTAATTAAATCATTTTTTTGCTGACATATGAATTATGTAGAGATAAACATGGTTGCATTAGTAATGTGTAACAGTAAATTAAATTAAGATCAAACACTGAGATAAACAGGCTGCATTATTTTTTGCTGCAGTGACGTATAGTCCATTATTGACTGGCTGTTGTCGTTTCCAGACTAAAGAAGGGACAGATGGAAACAGAGTGATATATCCAGCCTGACTGGATTCCATCTGCTTAACCACTGTACAACCCGCCTGTTGAAATGCTCATACAGAATCTATACAAGTATGTAGGAAACAGGTGCCTTGTCACTGTGTACATTTACATATGACAAAGGTGCTGGGTGATAGACTCTTTTTCTTGATACTGAAGGAGGCTGGTGCTTCCCCCAGGAAAACTCACAGTGGACAGGGTCCCAGGGACCCCCAGGGGACAATCAGAGGAAGCGTTTACAAGGCCAGGGGCAGTATAGAGGGTGACAGTAGCAGGAAGGTGGATGTTAACCTCTCTGAACAATGTCCTCAGACTGGAGACGCAGAGCTTTGGAGGCTGTCATGGTGAGCCATGATTACTTATAGTCAAGATCAAATGCTGATTCCACTGCGGCAAATGTAGCTGTAGCGTTACTTTGTTTTTCTTTCAGTGTACTTTGTATTTTAGCATCACCTAGATATTATTGATAACTTGTTACCTATAGTATGCAGTGCATTGGGGATTTATATTTAAATACCTGTTACCTGTTACCTGTATTTACCACATGGTGGCACTGTTTCCTCAGACTCTGTAAGCCCCCTCCACTTCCATTGTCCATAGGAAAAACAAGAAAGCTATACATCTGCTTTCAAAACTGCTTGGTACCAGACGTTCATCTGGCCATGTGAAGTGGATATTATCGTGGTTTACTCATAGATCAGAAATTATAAGGAAACTTCATATTGGAAGAAAACTCTTAAAAGTATAAAAGATACAGAAACAAGCAGTTGAGTCTTGATGAGTGTGACACATTAATCGTTTTAATTTTTCATGTTTAATCAAAGAGAATATGTTATATCCAATATGTTGACTATGTTATGTCTGGTGTGTCTGAATTATTCATTTAGCCCTTGTTATAGTGGCGCAGCTAATGTTAACACAAGAAATAAGTGTTTTGTGTGTGTGTGTCGTGGTTTTTATGTTGACAGCTGTGTTGTTGTAAACAGGAAGGATTCCTTTTTTCTGTGACATTGATAGTGTGTGTGTGTGTGTGTGTGTGTGTGTGTGTGTGTCAGGGAGAGGGGGACAAGATCAACAGCACTGATAAGAGCTATGAGGTTTCCTCTAAAATTTAGTCTTTCAGATGTTTCTCTGAAAACGCTCTGTTGCAGCCACACCCAAAACAACCCCAGCACCACTGAGTCACATCGACATTTTATCATTTCCTTTTTAATCCAAATCTCATCTTCTCTTGAAAACTCCTTTGTTTGCCTCAAGTGTCAGTGACATCAGAAACAGACCAGGTTAAACAGAGGTCATATGAGAGTGTTTGTGTCCACGTTTGTAATCCAGTGTTCAAATCTGTGTCCTCTGACACTCACACTCATACACACTCACACACACTCTTACGCAGAGTTGACTTAGTATCCAGGCAACACCACTAGTCATCTCCTGATGAAATGCGCACAAGACCTGCTCCTAATCAGCCAGTTAGATTCAACATGCGCCACCATTTGGCCTCTGGAGCCTGTCAGCATTGATTAATTACTCATTAGTCAACTGGGGTCCAGTGATATATGCTCTCTGCTACACTATAAGGAGATTAGCCAAATGGCATTTGTGAGAGGAGAAACAGGAGAGAGGATGGAAGGACAACATTTGTTTCAAGGCTAATTGTAGACTTGTGAGGACAATGCAGGACTATCCTCTTTACTGCCCTACTCAGTGTGCTTACATCACTGTCAGATGGCTTTGGACAATAAATCCTGATGACCCAATGACTAATTGTCACATGCCCATTTTAGCCAACACTTTATGGCATCATGTAGCAGCTGGCCAGTTTTAACTTCATTCCAGTCAGTTGGTTTCCATTTCAGTGGTCTTCTTTCAAAAAGAAAGGTCTTCAGACCCCTTCAATTTTTTCACATTTTGTCATGTTGTAGCTTGTTGACACTTTCCTATGACACTTAAAATTTAGCTCAGGTGCCTCCCATTTCTCTTTATCATCATTGAGATGTTTCTATGAAAGTATTTTAATTAGTAAGGCACACACCTGTCTATATAAGCTCTTCCAGCTGACAATGTATATCAGAGCAAAAATCAGGTCAGCAGATGAAGGAACTGCCTGCAGAGCTCAGAGACAGGATTGTGTCGGGATATAAGTCTGGGGAAGGCTATATAAATAATTCTGCTGCATGGAAGGTTCCCAAAAGCACAGTGGCCTCCATCATTCTTAAATGGAAGAAGTTTGGAAGAACCATGACTCTTCGGCCAAACTGAGCAATCAGGGGAGAAGGGAATTGGTAAGAGAGGTGCTACTATGTGCTACTTTCTCACATACAGCTCTACAAGTAGTGTTGTTATCATGTCCATCCCCTGATTGTGTGTCAGTGTGTGTTTGTGAGCCATGGCTGTGGGGTTGACTAAAGAACTGCCTGGTACTGCAGGCAAAATCACAGGACTGTACATGCCTGTGTGTAACATGTGGAATTTAACATTTAAGTGGAAGAAAGAAACTGGCCTTGAACAGGCTTGCATGTGTATCAGGAAAGCTTCAGGCAGAGTTGCACAAATCTCTGTATGTAGGCTTTCGTGTAGGATTGTCCACATGTTGTCTCTGTCTTTGTTGTGTCTAACTGACATTTACACATTTAATTTTCTGTTCCACCAAACACACACACTCACACACTTGCAGGCAGGAGGGTTTAAGAAATTCCTGCCATGCTGTTTATGAATGTGCTATTGATAAACACCTGTTTGAGCTGGATTTGTGCTCCCATGGCAGGTTTTGATATAAAATCTTTACAGTCTCATTGATGCACTACAGTAGTATCAACAGGTGAACTCAGAACTTCAGCTTGTGGTTGCTATGGTTGTTATTAAACACAGTCCACAGTCCAATAGTAATATAAACACTGTAAACATACAATGCACTTATAACAAATTATTGCATTGAATACTGGTATGTTAGATGTTATATGTGGTCTTTGATTAAAATATTCAGTGGTTGCACCTTGACTGTGCTTTTGTAGGTTTAAATAATATAGCCTGCTTGAAACTGGATTTTTGAGGTTGATACCAAAACCAATATTGATAATTGGCAATGATATTCATTTTTTTTACATAAACATCTAGCACTAACAAGAATATTCCTTAAGGATGACTTAAGTTTTTTTAAGAACTGTGGCTTGGATCTCATACATTTTAAATAAATACGGATGTAGCCTCTGTGACATAGCCTCAGAATGGGTTGCCCCGCCATTGCCATCTTGGCAGTGCTTTGGTACAACTCCCGGCTGCCTGGTCTGTCTTCACTGTCTTCTAAATGGCCAAAAAATTACAAAAAAAAAGAGTGCTGTCTGGTGGGCAAAATATGTAATGGTGACCCTTCCAGTGACCTCAGAAATATTTGCCATAAGCTAATATTGGCTGATATATTGGTGTGGCTCTAATTCATATATTGATTTGTTCATTTTCATGGTTTTGGTTTCCACCTAAGAGTGTCAGTAAAGACTGACAAGAGTATGAGGGGAGAGGCTGAGGTTTGGTATGAAATATACAGTAATTCCTTGACCAGACCAGGACCTATGAAATTGTACATCCAAAACCTCTCAGACTACAGAGGAACCCTCTGTATCATCAACCTTTTGTCATTATTTTTGTTGGAAAGTTAAATGAGCATTGTTTGCTGTTTATTCTGTTTCTTCAGAATTACTGTTATTTATCTGCCCATCACAATTACTCGCAGCCCAATCATTCATTTCTACACATTCACACATGGGAGCTGCCTAGTTGACCTCTCTTCTGTTGTTGGCCTCTGTATTTGGAATAAAGTATCTTAAATTAAAGTTCAGCAGTAGCTATTTAGGGATTAGGGATTAGAACCAACAACCTCACCACCAGCTTGCTTCTCTAATTTTTCGGCTCCTGCCATCCCTACCTGTATGAAATGTACTTCATGTAGCACGTGAATTGAACATTACAAATTGCATGTCTCTCTCCCCTCAGGGTGGTCGGTTCCGTGGTCTGACAATGGGTTTCCCTCCTCTCCCCCAACGCTCCTCAGCCAGACGCTCCTTTGGACGCTCCAAACGTCTCAGCCTGGCCCGCTCCCTGGACGACCTGGAGGTAGGAGCGTATACATGCACACATACTAGAACATGCACACACACACACACACACACACACACACACACACACACACACACACACACACACACACACACACACAAGCATACACATAAAGAGTGCATACATCTGTGTCGTTTGTCAGTGCGGTGCTCAGGCTCAGTCTGACCACTGTTATTGTCACATTTGAGCCACACGTGCACCATCCATCTAATAATAGCAGCTTGTGAGCATCATACATCCTCACATGACACGTCAAGCCCTCTTCTCACCTCACATCACCGTGGCAACATACACACAGTGGTGGACGGAGCTGCCTTATAGAAAGAGCCAAGAGATATCGTAGTGTTATGGAGTTGGATATCTGCACACTTTTGATATCAGAGAATTAACATTAATTGAGGTTACAATTTGATACATGCAGCCATACATAGAAGTATTGCATTGTCTGCTGATTGGGTGCAGTGCAGCTTTACTGTTTTGAATTATACTTTTCTCCCCTTTTAGCTGCAAGAAATAACTGGTATCCAGTCATTTGAGAGCCATGGGTTTTCCCTAACAATATACCCATTTAGTTCTACTTTACAACATTTTATAATCAGAAAGTCTGCAGCAGCTTCTCTACTACTCTAGACAGGAAAGATACATGGGCTGCTGCCGTGTTTACTAAATTAAATGCCCCAGAGCCCCTAGGTTTGCACAAGGTAATATTAATTTAAATTATGATGGATTTAAACATTTGACATCCCATTTCCAGCATCTATTTTTGTCAGCTGTTGTTTTTACCTTTAAGTTACAGTTACCTAACTATCTACAGAATTAAGACAGCACATTTAGATTAAACTGAACATACTGAGTCTTATTCATCAAGACCTCAGTTTCTGAAACACCTTCAAGAGGCTGTTTAATAGTTAAGACTGGGTTTTAGGGTCATGGATGGGCTTTCAGTTGTGATGGTTCAGGTTAGGGTAAGCGGCTAGGTAATGCCTTATGTCAATGGCCGGTGCCAGTGAATATAATAATAAAAGCATGTGTGTGTGTGTTTGTGATTGTGTAAAGGTTGACAAGACAAAAACAGAGTCCTGCTGTCTGTGAGCACAATTCATAACATTAGTTTTGGTCCTAAGATAGTGATCAGACGAAAGCTAAACATTTCCGCCGTTTAGTGGCTACAGGGGCATCCTGGGAGCAGATAAGCAGATCCCACACTGTTGCATCAGAAGTGAGTTTTTTTAAATATACATTTTTGGCATTTTTCCTTTATTGGCCAGCACAGCAGACAGTGACAGGAAGAAAGGGGAGAGAGGGAGCTGGGAATTACATGCTACAAAACTCTGTGGCTGGATTTGAGATGATGCATTTTAAACATTGGGCCCCAAACTTTTTAAGTAAAGTCAAGCTGCTTTGTGAAGTTTTTATGAAAAGAATAATCTGAATGCATCATATTCTACACAGCCAAATGGAATTTCTAGATCATTTGGTGCCTCAGATTCTGCACACAAATTTACATTGTTGTTTTGCATCACCTCAAACTGTAAATTGTATTCATAATGTTATTAGAAAGGGATTGCACTTTGTACTTTGCTGTGTTAATGTCCAGTCCATGTCAGTTGCAGTTATTTTCTTTTAATAATAACACACATATTAACAAAGGTGATTCATCATCAGGTGATGTCAGCAGCACCAGTGCATTTCTGCAGACATCTGAATTGACCAAATATGACACAGGGGTAGATGTTTCTCTGTCCCACTATCAGACCATCCCATGGTTTCTCTCTTCTTTCTTCCTCATCAGCCCTTCGCCCTCCCTCCCCCTCTATTCTACCTTTTTCTTCCGGTCGTTAGACCTTTTTCTCTTGCTACACATGCGGTAATGTCGACAAACAGAGAGAGCTTTGTGTTGTGAGAGGGGGGAGAACAGAGAGATTGGTGTGTGTGTGTGTGTATGTGTGTTTGTGTGGTGATGGCGGTGGGGGGCAATGGGGTTGGAAGTGTTAGCTTGCACTTCTAATGAGCTCTGATGAGCAATAAGCTGACATTCCCCTCGTTAGTGAGGCCTCAACACAAAAGCACATACAGTATAGGCACAAATATAGGACACACACACACACACACACAGTGCTCAGCCATCTTGTTGTGAGAGCTGTTTATGTCTTTATGTATGTGTGAATGTCTGCCAGTACTTGAGGCTTGCTGCTTATCTTGTGATGGGTCCGATTGTAGCGCTTAACCATTACACACTCACACACACACATAGATACACACACAAACAAATAAACAGACAATGTCTTATGACAGCAGTAAGGGAAAGAAGTCAGGCTGTACACATCTGCTCTCCTCCAGCTGTGTGTGTCTAGATTTCAGTTGTCCGTTGAACTTGTTTGCTGTATCATTTCCCATTGCCATACACGCATGTAGTGTAAGGGACACTTTTTAAAAAATACATGCGTAACTTTGTTTGAAAGCACTAATGTTAGAAACCACAGAAAGCTATTTTAGAGACCACCATCAACAAGATAAAAAAACAGGCTCACATGATGCTAACTAGATTAACCATTTCAAAGGACGTAAACACGCACACACACACACAAACAATTCTCAAGTGGTCCTCAAAGGTTGAGATCTGAACAGCAAGGTGATTGTAGGCGCATGTGGTCCTACCTGAGTAAGCTATGAGACTGGCAAATGAAAACAGGCACAAATTATCAGAGGTCGAACACACAAATATAAGTACCAAATAATGCACACAACAGGCTGATTGCAAGGCTGATTGCTGCTGTTTCCTCCATTCGTTGCAGTATAAATTCTCCGTGGTGGAGCTCAAATGTTGTTGGGAGAGAAAATTCCAACAAGATGTCTATCACAGAACAGAGAGAGATGTTTCACCAGCACAGGGCATCAAATTTACTGCTTTCTCGTCCTTGAACATGAAGTATTATATGGTTTTGTTATTCTTAAATCTGTGTGAAACTGTGCATGCTTATGTTTTGTATGTGTATGCTTGCTTTTGCATCTTCTTCAAAGAAACATTGATTCAGAGACCTAATGATCATTTCTTCCCAACCAAGACAAATGCAGTCTGTTTCCTAATGGGGAATAGTAGGAACTCTCAACTGATCTCACACACAAACACGCATTGTGGTGCGAACTCTCACACTAATGTCACCATTAATAAACACTATGTTTTCACAAAAACAAAACAAAACAAATAAAAAACAAACTAAACTAAACTCTTAAAGGTTAGGTTCTCATTATGTCAAGTCTGTCATAATGCAATAGTTACATGTCCATATGAAATGATGCTGGTTATCTTGTCTACATTTGCCATAGAGAGATCCTCTCCTAACATAAAATCCAGATCTTGTTATATACAAAAATGCATTCTTAGGTTCAGCTGGAGCTGATATGCGGCTTCAGAAGTTTAAGTTGCCAAAAGAAAGTGTATATCCACCATAGTTATGGTCAGTTTAGTGCAAAATTCACTCTGAGCCACAGGGGAGCACAAAGACAAAAAGAGTACATTTTGGCACTAAAAGGAGCACTTTGAAAGTTACTCACTTGGTCTTGAGATTTTTTTCCATTAAATAATTATATTCTAACTAAAGGAGCTATTTGTAAGTTTTGCTAATGCTACATATTCCAATGTTAGCATTCACAGCTGTTTACTCACCAGTCTCGCCAAGAGCTTCAGCCATTGTTGCGTTTACAATAAAGTGGTTAGAATACACCCTCTAAGCAGCACTACTTCTTCTGGGCAGACTGGATGCTACAGTGACAGAGACGGACCAACCAGGCAGGAGCTAGCATGCTAACTTCAGCAGAAGAAAAGAAGTAGTAGAAACAGAAGCTAAGTTGCACTTCCATTAAGTCAGGTGGGACCTGCGAGAGATAGATGTTTTAAAAAAAATGAATGGCCAACATTGAAGCAGCAGATATTCTGAAGTCTGGCCATTAGACAGAAGGACTGGATCATAGAATTCCCATGATGCAATTCAGTAGCATCTTTAATAAGACTTTTTCTTTGACACTGTATTTCCACTCCATCCTCCTGTGGGCGATGTAGGTTTTCTGTCAAAAATTGGAAGTCTTAAGCCATGTTTGCCCTGCTGACATCATCAAGGTTATGTTTTTTAAAAAAAAGGCACAGGCTCCTCCAGAGGCACAGTAGACATTTACTGTTTTTACAGCCTGAGTAGCTCTAACCATGATGAGTTAACTGATCTTAATATGTAAAACTAACTAACACTTTAAAGAAACATTGATATATATATTCTCTTCTACAGTATTTCCCTGTCAGACATGCTTTTAACATGCAGCTGACACCACTGTTGAAAAGCAGTGTGAATGAGCTGCTGGGATAGGCTCCAGCCCCATGGTAACCCTGGACTGGAGTAAGTCATATGGACACATGACCTTTGTCTACAGTCGGTCAGTAGTTAAAGCACATTGAAATGTGAAAATACTGCAGGAGCTGTGTGTCAAGGCATTTTGAGGAATTGTAAACTCTGTTGTAATCATGGCTACAGATCTCAATCTTTGCAGTCAGCTGGAGGTTTCTCTTACTCTTCCACT